>NC_135162.1:12057940-12290607 GCF_050948215.1 Halictus rubicundus | reverse complement strand
ACCCTAACCCTAACCCTAACCCTAACCCTAACCCTAACCCTAACCCTAACCCTAACCCTAACCCTAACCCTAACCCTAACCCTAACCCTAACCCTAACCCTAACCCTAACCCTAACCCTAACCCTAACCCTAACCCTAACCCTAACCCTAACCCTAACCCTAACCCTAACCCTAACCCTAACCCTAACCCTAACCCTAACCCTAACCCTAACCCTAACCCTAACCCTAACCCTAACCCTAACCCTAACCCTAACCCTAACCCTAACCCTAACCCTAACCCTAACCCTAACCCTAACCCTAACCCTAACCCTAACCCTAACCCTAACCCTAACCCTAACCCTAACCCTAACCCTAACCCTAACCCTAACCCTAACCCTAACCCTAACCCTAACCCTAACCCTAACCCTAACCCTAACCCTAACCCTAACCCTAACCCTAACCCTAACCCTAACCCTAACCCTAACCCTAACCCTAACCCTAACCCTAACCCTAACCCTAACCCTAACCCTAACCCTAACCCTAACCCTAACCCTAACCCTAACCCTAACCCTAACCCTAACCCTAACCCTAACCCTAACCCTAACCCTAACCCTAACCCTAACCCTAACCCTAACCCTAACCCTAACCCTAACCCTAACCCTAACCCTAACCCTAACCCTAACCCTAACCCTAACCCTAACCCTAACCCTAACCCTAACCCTAACCCTAACCCTAACCCTAACCCTAACCCTAACCCTAACCCTAACCCTAACCCTAACCCTAACCCTAACCCTAACCCTAACCCTAACCCTAACCCTAACCCTAACCCTAACCCTAACCCTAACCCTAACCCTAACCCTAACCCTAACCCTAACCCTAACCCTAACCCTAACCCTAACCCTAACCCTAACCCTAACCCTAACCCTAACCCTAACCCTAACCCTAACCCTAACCCTAACCCTAACCCTAACCCTAACCCTAACCCTAACCCTAACCCTAACCCTAACCCTAACCCTAACCCTAACCCTAACCCTAACCCTAACCCTAACCCTAACCCTAACCCTAACCCTAACCCTAACCCTAACCCTAACCCTAACCCTAACCCTAACCCTAACCCTAACCCTAACCCTAACCCTAACCCTAACCCTAACCCTAACCCTAACCCTAACCCTAACCCTAACCCTAACCCTAACCCTAACCCTAACCCTAACCCTAACCCTAACCCTAACCCTAACCCTAACCCTAACCCTAACCCTAACCCTAACCCTAACCCTAACCCTAACCCTAACCCTAACCCTAACCCTAACCCTAACCCTAACCCTAACCCTAACCCTAACCCTAACCCTAACCCTAACCCTAACCCTAACCCTAACCCTAACCCTAACCCTAACCCTAACCCTAACCCTAACCCTAACCCTAACCCTAACCCTAACCCTAACCCTAACCCTAACCCTAACCCTAACCCTAACCCTAACCCTAACCCTAACCCTAACCCTAACCCTAACCCTAACCCTAACCCTAACCCTAACCCTAACCCTAACCCTAACCCTAACCCTAACCCTAACCCTAACCCTAACCCTAACCCTAACCCTAACCCTAACCCTAACCCTAACCCTAACCCTAACCCTAACCCTAACCCTAACCCTAACCCTAACCCTAACCCTAACCCTAACCCTAACCCTAACCCTAACCCTAACCCTAACCCTAACCCTAACCCTAACCCTAACCCTAACCCTAACCCTAACCCTAACCCTAACCCTAACCCTAACCCTAACCCTAACCCTAACCCTAACCCTAACCCTAACCCTAACCCTAACCCTAACCCTAACCCTAACCCTAACCCTAACCCTAACCCTAACCCTAACCCTAACCCTAACCCTAACCCTAACCCTAACCCTAACCCTAACCCTAACCCTAACCCTAACCCTAACCCTAACCCTAACCCTAACCCTAACCCTAACCCTAACCCTAACCCTAACCCTAACCCTAACCCTAACCCTAACCCTAACCCTAACCCTAACCCTAACCCTAACCCTAACCCTAACCCTAACCCTAACCCTAACCCTAACCCTAACCCTAACCCTAACCCTAACCCTAACCCTAACCCTAACCCTAACCCTAACCCTAACCCTAACCCTAACCCTAACCCTAACCCTAACCCTAACCCTAACCCTAACCCTAACCCTAACCCTAACCCTAACCCTAACCCTAACCCTAACCCTAACCCTAACCCTAACCCTAACCCTAACCCTAACCCTAACCCTAACCCTAACCCTAACCCTAACCCTAACCCTAACCCTAACCCTAACCCTAACCCTAACCCTAACCCTAACCCTAACCCTAACCCTAACCCTAACCCTAACCCTAACCCTAACCCTAACCCTAACCCTAACCCTAACCCTAACCCTAACCCTAACCCTAACCCTAACCCTAACCCTAACCCTAACCCTAACCCTAACCCTAACCCTAACCCTAACCCTAACCCTAACCCTAACCCTAACCCTAACCCTAACCCTAACCCTAACCCTAACCCTAACCCTAACCCTAACCCTAACCCTAACCCTAACCCTAACCCTAACCCTAACCCTAACCCTAACCCTAACCCTAACCCTAACCCTAACCCTAACCCTAACCCTAACCCTAACCCTAACCCTAACCCTAACCCTAACCCTAACCCTAACCCTAACCCTAACCCTAACCCTAACCCTAACCCTAACCCTAACCCTAACCCTAACCCTAACCCTAACCCTAACCCTAACCCTAACCCTAACCCTAACCCTAACCCTAACCCTAACCCTAACCCTAACCCTAACCCTAACCCTAACCCTAACCCTAACCCTAACCCTAACCCTAACCCTAACCCTAACCCTAACCCTAACCCTAACCCTAACCCTAACCCTAACCCTAACCCTAACCCTAACCCTAACCCTAACCCTAACCCTAACCCTAACCCTAACCCTAACCCTAACCCTAACCCTAACCCTAACCCTAACCCTAACCCTAACCCTAACCCTAACCCTAACCCTAACCCTAACCCTAACCCTAACCCTAACCCTAACCCTAACCCTAACCCTAACCCTAACCCTAACCCTAACCCTAACCCTAACCCTAACCCTAACCCTAACCCTAACCCTAACCCTAACCCTAACCCTAACCCTAACCCTAACCCTAACCCTAACCCTAACCCTAACCCTAACCCTAACCCTAACCCTAACCCTAACCCTAACCCTAACCCTAACCCTAACCCTAACCCTAACCCTAACCCTAACCCTAACCCTAACCCTAACCCTAACCCTAACCCTAACCCTAACCCTAACCCTAACCCTAACCCTAACCCTAACCCTAACCCTAACCCTAACCCTAACCCTAACCCTAACCCTAACCCTAACCCTAACCCTAACCCTAACCCTAACCCTAACCCTAACCCTAACCCTAACCCTAACCCTAACCCTAACCCTAACCCTAACCCTAACCCTAACCCTAACCCTAACCCTAACCCTAACCCTAACCCTAACCCTAACCCTAACCCTAACCCTAACCCTAACCCTAACCCTAACCCTAACCCTAACCCTAACCCTAACCCTAACCCTAACCCTAACCCTAACCCTAACCCTAACCCTAACCCTAACCCTAACCCTAACCCTAACCCTAACCCTAACCCTAACCCTAACCCTAACCCTAACCCTAACCCTAACCCTAACCCTAACCCTAACCCTAACCCTAACCCTAACCCTAACCCTAACCCTAACCCTAACCCTAACCCTAACCCTAACCCTAACCCTAACCCTAACCCTAACCCTAACCCTAACCCTAACCCTAACCCTAACCCTAACCCTAACCCTAACCCTAACCCTAACCCTAACCCTAACCCTAACCCTAACCCTAACCCTAACCCTAACCCTAACCCTAACCCTAACCCTAACCCTAACCCTAACCCTAACCCTAACCCTAACCCTAACCCTAACCCTAACCCTAACCCTAACCCTAACCCTAACCCTAACCCTAACCCTAACCCTAACCCTAACCCTAACCCTAACCCTAACCCTAACCCTAACCCTAACCCTAACCCTAACCCTAACCCTAACCCTAACCCTAACCCTAACCCTAACCCTAACCCTAACCCTAACCCTAACCCTAACCCTAACCCTAACCCTAACCCTAACCCTAACCCTAACCCTAACCCTAACCCTAACCCTAACCCTAACCCTAACCCTAACCCTAACCCTAACCCTAACCCTAACCCTAACCCTAACCCTAACCCTAACCCTAACCCTAACCCTAACCCTAACCCTAACCCTAACCCTAACCCTAACCCTAACCCTAACCCTAACCCTAACCCTAACCCTAACCCTAACCCTAACCCTAACCCTAACCCTAACCCTAACCCTAACCCTAACCCTAACCCTAACCCTAACCCTAACCCTAACCCTAACCCTAACCCTAACCCTAACCCTAACCCTAACCCTAACCCTAACCCTAACCCTAACCCTAACCCTAACCCTAACCCTAACCCTAACCCTAACCCTAACCCTAACCCTAACCCTAACCCTAACCCTAACCCTAACCCTAACCCTAACCCTAACCCTAACCCTAACCCTAACCCTAACCCTAACCCTAACCCTAACCCTAACCCTAACCCTAACCCTAACCCTAACCCTAACCCTAACCCTAACCCTAACCCTAACCCTAACCCTAACCCTAACCCTAACCCTAACCCTAACCCTAACCCTAACCCTAACCCTAACCCTAACCCTAACCCTAACCCTAACCCTAACCCTAACCCTAACCCTAACCCTAACCCTAACCCTAACCCTAACCCTAACCCTAACCCTAACCCTAACCCTAACCCTAACCCTAACCCTAACCCTAACCCTAACCCTAACCCTAACCCTAACCCTAACCCTAACCCTAACCCTAACCCTAACCCTAACCCTAACCCTAACCCTAACCCTAACCCTAACCCTAACCCTAACCCTAACCCTAACCCTAACCCTAACCCTAACCCTAACCCTAACCCTAACCCTAACCCTAACCCTAACCCTAACCCTAACCCTAACCCTAACCCTAACCCTAACCCTAACCCTAACCCTAACCCTAACCCTAACCCTAACCCTAACCCTAACCCTAACCCTAACCCTAACCCTAACCCTAACCCTAACCCTAACCCTAACCCTAACCCTAACCCTAACCCTAACCCTAACCCTAACCCTAACCCTAACCCTAACCCTAACCCTAACCCTAACCCTAACCCTAACCCTAACCCTAACCCTAACCCTAACCCTAACCCTAACCCTAACCCTAACCCTAACCCTAACCCTAACCCTAACCCTAACCCTAACCCTAACCCTAACCCTAACCCTAACCCTAACCCTAACCCTAACCCTAACCCTAACCCTAACCCTAACCCTAACCCTAACCCTAACCCTAACCCTAACCCTAACCCTAACCCTAACCCTAACCCTAACCCTAACCCTAACCCTAACCCTAACCCTAACCCTAACCCTAACCCTAACCCTAACCCTAACCCTAACCCTAACCCTAACCCTAACCCTAACCCTAACCCTAACCCTAACCCTAACCCTAACCCTAACCCTAACCCTAACCCTAACCCTAACCCTAACCCTAACCCTAACCCTAACCCTAACCCTAACCCTAACCCTAACCCTAACCCTAACCCTAACCCTAACCCTAACCCTAACCCTAACCCTAACCCTAACCCTAACCCTAACCCTAACCCTAACCCTAACCCTAACCCTAACCCTAACCCTAACCCTAACCCTAACCCTAACCCTAACCCTAACCCTAACCCTAACCCTAACCCTAACCCTAACCCTAACCCTAACCCTAACCCTAACCCTAACCCTAACCCTAACCCTAACCCTAACCCTAACCCTAACCCTAACCCTAACCCTAACCCTAACCCTAACCCTAACCCTAACCCTAACCCTAACCCTAACCCTAACCCTAACCCTAACCCTAACCCTAACCCTAACCCTAACCCTAACCCTAACCCTAACCCTAACCCTAACCCTAACCCTAACCCTAACCCTAACCCTAACCCTAACCCTAACCCTAACCCTAACCCTAACCCTAACCCTAACCCTAACCCTAACCCTAACCCTAACCCTAACCCTAACCCTAACCCTAACCCTAACCCTAACCCTAACCCTAACCCTAACCCTAACCCTAACCCTAACCCTAACCCTAACCCTAACCCTAACCCTAACCCTAACCCTAACCCTAACCCTAACCCTAACCCTAACCCTAACCCTAACCCTAACCCTAACCCTAACCCTAACCCTAACCCTAACCCTAACCCTAACCCTAACCCTAACCCTAACCCTAACCCTAACCCTAACCCTAACCCTAACCCTAACCCTAACCCTAACCCTAACCCTAACCCTAACCCTAACCCTAACCCTAACCCTAACCCTAACCCTAACCCTAACCCTAACCCTAACCCTAACCCTAACCCTAACCCTAACCCTAACCCTAACCCTAACCCTAACCCTAACCCTAACCCTAACCCTAACCCTAACCCTAACCCTAACCCTAACCCTAACCCTAACCCTAACCCTAACCCTAACCCTAACCCTAACCCTAACCCTAACCCTAACCCTAACCCTAACCCTAACCCTAACCCTAACCCTAACCCTAACCCTAACCCTAACCCTAACCCTAACCCTAACCCTAACCCTAACCCTAACCCTAACCCTAACCCTAACCCTAACCCTAACCCTAACCCTAACCCTAACCCTAACCCTAACCCTAACCCTAACCCTAACCCTAACCCTAACCCTAACCCTAACCCTAACCCTAACCCTAACCCTAACCCTAACCCTAACCCTAACCCTAACCCTAACCCTAACCCTAACCCTAACCCTAACCCTAACCCTAACCCTAACCCTAACCCTAACCCTAACCCTAACCCTAACCCTAACCCTAACCCTAACCCTAACCCTAACCCTAACCCTAACCCTAACCCTAACCCTAACCCTAACCCTAACCCTAACCCTAACCCTAACCCTAACCCTAACCCTAACCCTAACCCTAACCCTAACCCTAACCCTAACCCTAACCCTAACCCTAACCCTAACCCTAACCCTAACCCTAACCCTAACCCTAACCCTAACCCTAACCCTAACCCTAACCCTAACCCTAACCCTAACCCTAACCCTAACCCTAACCCTAACCCTAACCCTAACCCTAACCCTAACCCTAACCCTAACCCTAACCCTAACCCTAACCCTAACCCTAACCCTAACCCTAACCCTAACCCTAACCCTAACCCTAACCCTAACCCTAACCCTAACCCTAACCCTAACCCTAACCCTAACCCTAACCCTAACCCTAACCCTAACCCTAACCCTAACCCTAACCCTAACCCTAACCCTAACCCTAACCCTAACCCTAACCCTAACCCTAACCCTAACCCTAACCCTAACCCTAACCCTAACCCTAACCCTAACCCTAACCCTAACCCTAACCCTAACCCTAACCCTAACCCTAACCCTAACCCTAACCCTAACCCTAACCCTAACCCTAACCCTAACCCTAACCCTAACCCTAACCCTAACCCTAACCCTAACCCTAACCCTAACCCTAACCCTAACCCTAACCCTAACCCTAACCCTAACCCTAACCCTAACCCTAACCCTAACCCTAACCCTAACCCTAACCCTAACCCTAACCCTAACCCTAACCCTAACCCTAACCCTAACCCTAACCCTAACCCTAACCCTAACCCTAACCCTAACCCTAACCCTAACCCTAACCCTAACCCTAACCCTAACCCTAACCCTAACCCTAACCCTAACCCTAACCCTAACCCTAACCCTAACCCTAACCCTAACCCTAACCCTAACCCTAACCCTAACCCTAACCCTAACCCTAACCCTAACCCTAACCCTAACCCTAACCCTAACCCTAACCCTAACCCTAACCCTAACCCTAACCCTAACCCTAACCCTAACCCTAACCCTAACCCTAACCCTAACCCTAACCCTAACCCTAACCCTAACCCTAACCCTAACCCTAACCCTAACCCTAACCCTAACCCTAACCCTAACCCTAACCCTAACCCTAACCCTAACCCTAACCCTAACCCTAACCCTAACCCTAACCCTAACCCTAACCCTAACCCTAACCCTAACCCTAACCCTAACCCTAACCCTAACCCTAACCCTAACCCTAACCCTAACCCTAACCCTAACCCTAACCCTAACCCTAACCCTAACCCTAACCCTAACCCTAACCCTAACCCTAACCCTAACCCTAACCCTAACCCTAACCCTAACCCTAACCCTAACCCTAAC
Source organism: Halictus rubicundus (assembly GCF_050948215.1). Classification (NCBI taxonomy): domain Eukaryota; kingdom Metazoa; phylum Arthropoda; class Insecta; order Hymenoptera; family Halictidae; genus Halictus; species Halictus rubicundus. The sequence continues at coordinate 12,282,313 of NC_135162.1, read as the reverse complement.
CCTAACCCTAACCCTAACCCTAACCCTAACCCTAACCCTAACCCTAACCCTAACCCTAACCCTAACCCTAACCCTAACCCTAACCCTAACCCTAACCCTAACCCTAACCCTAACCCTAACCCTAACCCTAACCCTAACCCTAACCCTAACCCTAACCCTAACCCTAACCCTAACCCTAACCCTAACCCTAACCCTAACCCTAACCCTAACCCTAACCCTAACCCTAACCCTAACCCTAACCCTAACCCTAACCCTAACCCTAACCCTAACCCTAACCCTAACCCTAACCCTAACCCTAACCCTAACCCTAACCCTAACCCTAACCCTAACCCTAACCCTAACCCTAACCCTAACCCTAACCCTAACCCTAACCCTAACCCTAACCCTAACCCTAACCCTAACCCTAACCCTAACCCTAACCCTAACCCTAACCCTAACCCTAACCCTAACCCTAACCCTAACCCTAACCCTAACCCTAACCCTAACCCTAACCCTAACCCTAACCCTAACCCTAACCCTAACCCTAACCCTAACCCTAACCCTAACCCTAACCCTAACCCTAACCCTAACCCTAACCCTAACCCTAACCCTAACCCTAACCCTAACCCTAACCCTAACCCTAACCCTAACCCTAACCCTAACCCTAACCCTAACCCTAACCCTAACCCTAACCCTAACCCTAACCCTAACCCTAACCCTAACCCTAACCCTAACCCTAACCCTAACCCTAACCCTAACCCTAACCCTAACCCTAACCCTAACCCTAACCCTAACCCTAACCCTAACCCTAACCCTAACCCTAACCCTAACCCTAACCCTAACCCTAACCCTAACCCTAACCCTAACCCTAACCCTAACCCTAACCCTAACCCTAACCCTAACCCTAACCCTAACCCTAACCCTAACCCTAACCCTAACCCTAACCCTAACCCTAACCCTAACCCTAACCCTAACCCTAACCCTAACCCTAACCCTAACCCTAACCCTAACCCTAACCCTAACCCTAACCCTAACCCTAACCCTAACCCTAACCCTAACCCTAACCCTAACCCTAACCCTAACCCTAACCCTAACCCTAACCCTAACCCTAACCCTAACCCTAACCCTAACCCTAACCCTAACCCTAACCCTAACCCTAACCCTAACCCTAACCCTAACCCTAACCCTAACCCTAACCCTAACCCTAACCCTAACCCTAACCCTAACCCTAACCCTAACCCTAACCCTAACCCTAACCCTAACCCTAACCCTAACCCTAACCCTAACCCTAACCCTAACCCTAACCCTAACCCTAACCCTAACCCTAACCCTAACCCTAACCCTAACCCTAACCCTAACCCTAACCCTAACCCTAACCCTAACCCTAACCCTAACCCTAACCCTAACCCTAACCCTAACCCTAACCCTAACCCTAACCCTAACCCTAACCCTAACCCTAACCCTAACCCTAACCCTAACCCTAACCCTAACCCTAACCCTAACCCTAACCCTAACCCTAACCCTAACCCTAACCCTAACCCTAACCCTAACCCTAACCCTAACCCTAACCCTAACCCTAACCCTAACCCTAACCCTAACCCTAACCCTAACCCTAACCCTAACCCTAACCCTAACCCTAACCCTAACCCTAACCCTAACCCTAACCCTAACCCTAACCCTAACCCTAACCCTAACCCTAACCCTAACCCTAACCCTAACCCTAACCCTAACCCTAACCCTAACCCTAACCCTAACCCTAACCCTAACCCTAACCCTAACCCTAACCCTAACCCTAACCCTAACCCTAACCCTAACCCTAACCCTAACCCTAACCCTAACCCTAACCCTAACCCTAACCCTAACCCTAACCCTAACCCTAACCCTAACCCTAACCCTAACCCTAACCCTAACCCTAACCCTAACCCTAACCCTAACCCTAACCCTAACCCTAACCCTAACCCTAACCCTAACCCTAACCCTAACCCTAACCCTAACCCTAACCCTAACCCTAACCCTAACCCTAACCCTAACCCTAACCCTAACCCTAACCCTAACCCTAACCCTAACCCTAACCCTAACCCTAACCCTAACCCTAACCCTAACCCTAACCCTAACCCTAACCCTAACCCTAACCCTAACCCTAACCCTAACCCTAACCCTAACCCTAACCCTAACCCTAACCCTAACCCTAACCCTAACCCTAACCCTAACCCTAACCCTAACCCTAACCCTAACCCTAACCCTAACCCTAACCCTAACCCTAACCCTAACCCTAACCCTAACCCTAACCCTAACCCTAACCCTAACCCTAACCCTAACCCTAACCCTAACCCTAACCCTAACCCTAACCCTAACCCTAACCCTAACCCTAACCCTAACCCTAACCCTAACCCTAACCCTAACCCTAACCCTAACCCTAACCCTAACCCTAACCCTAACCCTAACCCTAACCCTAACCCTAACCCTAACCCTAACCCTAACCCTAACCCTAACCCTAACCCTAACCCTAACCCTAACCCTAACCCTAACCCTAACCCTAACCCTAACCCTAACCCTAACCCTAACCCTAACCCTAACCCTAACCCTAACCCTAACCCTAACCCTAACCCTAACCCTAACCCTAACCCTAACCCTAACCCTAACCCTAACCCTAACCCTAACCCTAACCCTAACCCTAACCCTAACCCTAACCCTAACCCTAACCCTAACCCTAACCCTAACCCTAACCCTAACCCTAACCCTAACCCTAACCCTAACCCTAACCCTAACCCTAACCCTAACCCTAACCCTAACCCTAACCCTAACCCTAACCCTAACCCTAACCCTAACCCTAACCCTAACCCTAACCCTAACCCTAACCCTAACCCTAACCCTAACCCTAACCCTAACCCTAACCCTAACCCTAACCCTAACCCTAACCCTAACCTTTTTCTGATGGTTAGGGTTAGTTTTCGGAGGGTTAGGGTTACTTTTTGGAGGTTGGGGTTAGTTTTCGGAGGGTTAGGGTTAGGTTTTGGTGGGTTAGGGTTAGTTTTCGGAGGGTTAGGGTTAGGGTTAGGGTGGGTTAGGGTTAGTTTTCGGAGGGTTAGGGTTACTTTTTGGAGGTTAGGGTTAGTTTTCGGAGGGTTAGGGTTACTTTTTGGAGGTTGGGGTTAGTTTTCGGAGGGTTAGGGTTAGGTTTTGGTGGGTTAGGGTTAGTTTTCGGAGGGTTAGGGTTAGGTTTTGGTGGGTTAGGGTTAGTTTTCGGAGGGTTAGGGTTACTTTTTGGAGGTTAGGGTTAGTTTTCGGAGGGTTAGGGTTACTTTTTGGAGGTTGGGGTTAGTTTTCGGAGGGTTAGGGTTAGGTTTTGGTGGGTTAGGGTTAGTTTTCGGAGGGTTAGGGTTACTTTTTGGAGGTTAGGGTTAGTTTTCGGAGGGTTAGGGTTACTTTTTGGAGGTTGGGGTTAGTTTTCGGAGGGTTAGGGTTAGGTTTTGGTGGGTTAGGGTTAGTTTTCGGAGGGTTAGGGTTACTTTTTGGAGGTTGGGGTTAGTTTTGTAGAGTTTGGGTTAGTTTTTGAAAGGTTAGGGTTAGGTTTTGTAGAGTTTGGGTTAGTTTTTGAAAGGTTAGGGTTAGGTTTTGGAGGGTTAGGGTTAGTTTTTGGAAGGTTAGGGTTAGTTTTTGGAGGTTGGGGCTAGTTTTCGGAGGGTTAGGGTTAGGTTTTGGTGGGTTAGGGTTAGTTTTCGGAGGGTTAGGGTTACTTTTTGGAAGGTTGGGGTTAGTTTTCGGAGGGTTAGGGTTAGGATTTGGTGGGTTAGGGTTAGTTTTCGGAGGGTTAGGGTTAGTTTTTGGTGGGTTAGGGTTAGTTTTCGGAGGGTTGGGGTTAGTTTTTGAATGTTAGGGTTAGTTTTTGGAGGTTGGGGTTGGGTTTTGAGGGTTAGGGCTAGTTTGGGAAGGTTAGGGTTAGGTTTTGGAGGGTTAGGGTTAGTTTTGTAGAGTTTGGGTTAGTTTTTGAAAGGTTAGGGTTAGGTTTTGGAGGGTTAGGGTTAGTTTTTGGAAGGTTAGGGTTAGTTTTGTAGAGTTTGGGTTGGTTTTTGAAGGGTTAGGGTTACTTTTGTAGAGTTCGGGTTAGTTTTTTGAAGGTTAGGGTTAGTTTTTGGAAGGTTAGGGTTAGGTTTTGGAGGGTTGGGGTTAGTTTTTGGAAGGATAGGGTTAGTTTTGTAGAGTTTGGGTTAGTTTTTGAAAGGTTAGGTTAGTTTTTGTAGAGTTAGGTTTAGTTTTCTGAAGGTTGGGTTGGTTTTGGTAGAGTTAGGGTTAGTTTTTGGAAGGTTAGGGTTAGGTTTTGGAGGGTTAGGGTTAGTTTTTTGGAAGGTTAGGGTTAGTTTTGTAGAGTTTGGGTTAGTTTTTGAAGGTTAGGGTTACTTTTGTAGAGTTAGGGTTAGTTTTTTGAAGGTTGGGGTTAATTTTCGGAAGGTTAGGGTTAGGTTTTTGGAGGGGGTTAGGGTTAGTTTTCGGAGGGTTATGGTTAGTTTTGCAGGGTTTGGGTTAGGGTTAGTTTTGGAAAGGTTGGGGTTAGGGTTAGGGTTAGGGTTATGTTTTCCATGGTTATGGTTAGGTTTTCGATCGTTAGGATTAGATTTTCCGTGGTTAGAGTTAGGTTTTCCATGGGTAGGGTTAGGATTTCCATGGGTAGGGTTAGGATTTCCATGGTTAGAGTTAGGTTTTCGAAGGTTAGGGTTAGGGTGTCGGTGGTTAGGATTAACTTTTTAGGGTTAGGGTTAGGTTTTCGATAATTAGGGTTAACTTTTAGGATTAGGGATAGGTTTTAGGGCTAGTCTGAATGGTTAGGGTTAGGTTTATTGGAGGTACGGTTAGGTTTTTGTTGGTTACGGTTAAGTTTTTAGGGTTAGGGTTAGGACTATTGTGTGTAAGGAAACTTCTCTGTAGGAAGTCATTAGAGAAGAAAGTTAGTTAGAGTTTTGATATTGCATAAACCGCGAGTGGAGTAGAGTGGAAATATTGAGGAATGAACAATCTCAGTGTTTCTTAATAATTTTCTAAAGAAAATAAAATAAAGTGGTATAGTAGGGAGTGATATCAATACACACATCAATAGTTTATTAATAGCTACCAATTGTGAGCGGGAAAAAAAAAAAAAAAAAAAAAATTTTTTTTTGCGGCTACGCATTGTCGATGCTAAACCAATACGTCACGGCGTAGGAGGTCGGAGGGAGTAAGAAAAAATTTCCAAAAAGTGCTTAGAAATAGCAGGAGGATGCTTTTTCTCGGAAACGAAGGATTTTAGGGGAAAAAAGGAAGGGGTCGAAAAGAAGGAGAAGGACGCACAGATCAATTTAAGACTTGTTTGGGAAGATTAGGCCCCTCCTCGGCGCGAAGTCGCTGCATCGCGGCGACTTTGCGCCTCGTCGGCTTCGCCGACTCGGCTTAACCCTTTTACGCTAGAAATGGGAAAAACAATTTGCAAAATTAGAAGCTAAACTAAGAGGAAAGAAGGAGCCACTGCCGAAAAAAAAAAAAAAAACTGATCAAGAACGCCCAGCAAAATTCTGCAGTGGATAAAAAAGAAGGAAAGCACAGAGCGGGAAACGAAGGCCGGTATGAATCAACTTTCTTTCTAATAAGGGTTACGGTTGAAAACTAGCTATATTGCATGCAAGTTGACATCACTTACTCGGTTAGGGTAGGAAAGGATGCGAAAGAACATAAATTAACTTTCAGCATCACACTGTAGGCAGAGTGAAGGTTTTATACTTCACTCCGCTGGTTGAGAAATGATTTTTCTTTTTTTACAGTACGGATTTGTACTGTATGTACGTTTCTATGTCAATTACACGTCTAACTTCAGAGCGTATGAAATTAGTGAATCATTAACCTTCTTCCAATTTTTTACGTGGATTTAAAAAACCATTTTCTAATATGGTCATATTACACGACGACCTCTATTACCAGAGTCGGCAACCAAAGCCTGATTTAGGTGCTTTTAAAAATTTCCTGCGGTTTATCTGGGATAATGATCGACGAGCATTTCTCGGCAGAACAGCCAGAGAATGGGGTAATATAAATTGCATTCTATTATAATTTTTTCAGATTAATTTCACATTGATAATAAGTCTCTATCTCTTATTACTAAAGTTTCCGGTTTGTAGAATATTTAAATATTCTGGCAAACAAGCATGTATAATATATCGTTTCACATGTTTATTATACTGTGATAAGAGATACATCATTTAGAATCGATTTTCTTGATAATGCAGACTCATACTATTATTCGTATAATGTATGTATATAAGATATGATAATATACACGATGGATAAAACGCTGATGCTGTGTATCAGTGGTGGGCACGGTGGGAACCCATGAGCTGCCTCTTTTTTTCTTTTCTCTTTCTTTTTTTCCTTTCTTTTTTTTTTTTTTCTTTTTTATCGCGAGGGAAATGCATTACGCATCCCCCGAACTGCCTGGGAGGGGAACGGGGGTATGTGGGAGTCTCCGGCGGTATGTGCAACGATGGGTATACCCACTGAACCCCACGGTGGCCTCCCTGAGGTAATTGGGAGGCGGTCGGGATCCCGAAATCGAATGCGTCCCAGCTCGTGTCACCCACTGCCCCCGGAGAACCCGTCCCAGGCCGGCGGGGAGGTGAAGCCCCGAGGGGCTCCCCACCCGGCCTAGGACAAGGTGACCCACGAGCTGCCGACCAACGTCTCTTTCGTGCAGCGGCCATCTGCGCCCGGTGTGCCTCGGGTCTTCGTCTCTCCCCTCGTACGTCCCTCCGTAGCCGACCATGTGCGCGATTTATCACGGGAGTATTTGTTAGTATACTTGAAAATTAGTTTAAGAATATTTGGGTATATAGTTTGTTGTTGACACAAACCATTTATTCACATTTTAGTACAGTTAATACTATTTTACGTATGTTTCTTCGCCGTGTTGGGAACAATATTCGTGGTACAAATGATGATCAGTGTGAATTATGCTTCTCAGTTAGACAAACCATATTTTCAATATTTTGACGCATCCAAAAAGACTGTAAGTCGATCAAATTTTGCACTTTTCCGTTCACCTTCGAAATTTGGCAGCCCAGGTGAGCAAAACATATTATCAAGAAATGTAAATCATTACTTGACAATACTTGAACAAATTTCTGCGAATACAAGTGTAACTCTATCGTTTGCTTTGGACTCGCATATTTTCAATGAAGTTTCTTTCAAGGAATTTCGTTTAAACCGACAAGCATTTCATCGGTTTCGCCCATCATATCGGTAAGTCACTCGATCGTCAAAGCTCGACCAAAAAGATATATTCAAGCCCTGAACGATTTTCTGAAAGGTATTTGCGACATTTATACTTTTTCGATATTCCAATACTAACAATTTTCACGAAAAAGTTTCTTTTCCATGAAACAGTTTTGGTTAACGCTCACCTTGCATGTTTTGTTCTATCAGAATTATTGAAATGACAAAGATACTACGAACAAGTGAACTATGCGATATTAATTTCCCATTTTAGAGTACAGTAGAAACGTCTCGAAATATGATGTCAGTTGCGAAAACGATATTCAATCGAATCGTCCCCACAAGCCGTGTTACTTCAACATAAAGAGCCTCGGACATTGTAGCAGGTATCCGTATGGATATTCTAAACCGTTGCAACCGTGTGTCCTTGTTAAATTTAATAAAGTAATTTTAGAAGATTGTTCTATAATATAAAGATAACATATCGGTTGTTGGATTTGCATTAGATTTAAGTGTATTGCAGCGGTTCGATTGGGTGCCTCATTATTTTAATCAATCGTCGGCTTTACCGGAAAATGTGCCAAATAATTTGAGAAAGATAATACAAACGTCGCAAAAGGTACGCTGGCACAACTAAATACCTTTGCAAACGTGTTTTCAGAAGAAAGTAGCTAGATATTGGAACAGGAAAATTCTAAGTGAAACTATGTTTTATATCGCGGTGGAATAGATTGTATATGGAAGTTGATTTCATTGTAGTTTTACATTTGGTTATCGTGCGACGGAGCAAACAACGTCGATAAAGAGCACATTGGGGACATTGAATATATTCCAAGTCCTGGATTTCCAGTTGAATATTTCCCTTTTACAGGCCAGCCAGACTATCTTTCTCCCATTGTTGCGTTGCATTTCAAAAGTCTGACACGTAAGAGAAATTTATATTAGTTGACAAATGTACTTTGTACGTAGTTGAATCGTTCTCGTATGTTTTAGATTTAGATAGATGAAAAAACCATATATATCTATTCTTCGATTCGATTCTGTAGAAATATGATTTCATTTGTTTGTCGTTGAATTTAAAAATTTCACTTGAACAAAAAACATTCAAATTCGATTTATTTGGAAAGTGCAGAGTAGGTTGAAAATTTAATTTCTACATTGTTTATACATTGAAAATTTCGTATATAAGATTATAACCTTATATGTGTATATGTAGTTTTAGTTGGAACATAGGATTGAATGAATATAATCTGTAACAATATTTTTAAATGAAATCACTAGATACGCTACGTTTGTAACATTTCAGCAAATAGACTGGTCACCGTTGAATGTAATTTATGGGCTTTCAATATCGAACAGCGATCACGTTTCTCATTAGAATTTCAAATAATAATAGGTAATTTGTTTCATTTTGGAAAGATGATTGCTTTTGAAATTTTCATTAAATCCATGCCGAAAATACTAACAAATTTTCTTATTATTACAGATAATTGAATTGAACATTTGGTTTCTCGGTTTGAAGAATTCAACGCAGAAAGGTATATATGTACGTATACCTCTGGTCGATTTGCTTAGAAAACATTAAAGCACTTGTTTCGATGTGCAATTCAGGAGGAGAATTAAATTAGTTGTTGGTACTCGTTAATTTATTAATATTGTGAGAATTTGCGTTCTATGTATTTGTCAACTGGTTTGCAACGTACCCCAGTGTTACAGTAAAATTCATTTAGAGGGTAATACGTGTGTTAAGATTAATTTTACGTATAAGCTATTATTTTTGTGGGTCTTATCTCGAAGTTCTATAAATTTTGTCCACCACTTTGTTCGCATGCACTTGATTAGCGATATGTTAAGGGACCCAATTACTGTGCCTATATTAATTATACTTATTTTTACAGCTGAATGAATATCGGAAAAAGAGACTCGTTGGAAAGAGAATAGTAATTGGGGTCCCTTACCCTATATTCGATCGAAATACAAAAATATAATATTCAATTTAGAACATTTCATGATAAATCGGAAGGGTGTGCTAGACTTTCGTGTTGATAAAGGCAACGTTGAAAAGAAATGCCATACTTGCAATGAGATTATTTTGCTTATCTGTCTAAGCTCTCTGATAACAAATCCGAGGATTTTCGTATATATATAGATCAGTATACATATGTAGATCAGTATACTATTATAAATGGAGGCAGTATCAAGCAACAATGGAAAATACATGGTTTGGAACTTGAGTAAACCGGTTTCAAAAGTCGCGATCGAAGAAGATGTATCGGAGGAGACATAACTTATGCTGCATCCTTACATTAAATACTTGATTATTATATTTATTATTGCTGTTAGAGATTTTACACGATTACATGTTATACATTCCTGTAGATCATAATCAGATTTGATACGTTTATAACAAAAATGAGTAGGTGCAATTTGGAAGAGTAGAAAAATAATTGAAAGAGTTTGAAAATATCAGCATATTATCTTCAGTTTATTGTTATTAAAGAATGAAACAAATTGCTACTTGTTTGCTTACTGTTTTTTGCAATCGATATAGAAAATATCGATTGTGCTAAATGTGCCAATAGTCTACTAGACTGAATAAAAGTTGCGGCTAACACTGTTCAATCATTTATGTAGATATCTATTTTTCAAAGTAAAGCCCGAAGCGTTTGTTCCGAAGAGTAAAGTATCAGATAAAATCATTCAACGAATAATCATCGGTCTTAGAATGGCTGAAATCCAATTTGCAGGAAAGCGTGATCTTCAGCGTGTTTATACATCGTGACAAGAAACATGCGAAATAATGTAACCTTGAGCGTTTCCGATCCACGCGGTAGTAGCATGCACAATCTTCGAGATAAAATCGAATAGCTCCACGAACCTAATGCGACTTATTCTGTTTGTCGCCTTATTCTACGGGAACCTGTCACAGTCGTGTTCCTCCGCGCGGCCCTGTCATTTAGCTAGATGTCGCTCGAGCAGCACGGCATATATGGCACCTTGAATGGTATCGGTAATACAGGACGGTGGGGCAGAAAGCCGAGTGGCATGAGAAGTCTGCACGGATCCTAATTCTGTGACAAGCAAGTATCTCAAGTTTTCCCACCAGTGGATCGGTAGCCGCGGAGTCAGTCGATCGTGGTCTCGGAACCGAGCTTGTTTGCGCGCGATCTCGCTCCGACCAGCTCTTACTTTCTTGGTACCGAGCACCGGGCACCGGGCATCGGGCATCGGGCATCGGGCATCGGGCATCGGGCATCGGGCACCGAGCACCGGCTCGTCTAACTCGGCAGACTGAACTTTTCTCAAAAAATCTTCTGCCCGATGTCGAGAAATTAACCACGTGCGTCCGCGATAAGGTCTCGCGCGAAACAGTTCGATCACCCGCGACTCAAAGATCGTCCCACACCGAGAGATCAGTGTTAAGTGACAGAAAGAGGGAGAGAGAAAGTGAGTGAGAGAGAGAGAGAGAGAGAGAGAGAGAGAGAGAAAGAGAGAATAGCGTGGCTAACGCAGGGCCGCTACGATGAGCGCAACTGGCAAGCATAAGCTGCAAGAGGAGAACCGCCAGTTCGATTACAACAGAATCCCCGAGCCGAAAACTAACTGGCAGGCTTTCAGAAATTTCATTCACAACCCCGCCGAGGGCACTTACTGCACTCACTCGCCAAAGAAATGGGGTAATTCCTTTTTATTCGAATTATATCTTAATTCGCTGCGATTAGGGTACTCCCGCAGCGATGACACACTCGCTGGTGCAAAACCACCGGTGGTACTTCTCGACTCGCTCGTATCTTCTTCGCGTTCGGAGCAGATGATGAATGAAAATAATCAAACAAGCAAACAATGAAACGCGTTAACGCGGCTATTCAAGTCTTAACGACAAACATTATTAAAACGATGCACGCGTAAGACGCACAACATAGATATTTCGTGTGCAAACCCCAAGTTAGCTGGTGGTACAACCGAAGAGGGGGGTGGAGGATTGCAAATAAAAAAATACGTCGAAAAGGTAGAATAAAATTGTTTTATAAAGGCTTTGTTTTCGAGAAAATCTGCTTCGAAAATTCAGCGAGTATGCGTGGTGCTATTCAATAGATATCGTCTGACGCGTCTGTTCATGACCTACCGATTCTACTTCTCACGCACGCTAAGCACGCGAACTGGTCTGATTTTCTCGAAAACAAGGCAACATACGAACAAATTTAATCCGATATTTTGGACTTGTTTTCTCTACGTAGAATCGTCCCTCTTTCGATTGTATCCCCGATTGGTTACCGATCATCCTGTACATATAATATCCGAGCCCTAATAGCGAGTCTTCGCTAGATGTTAAATGGCTGGAATGCGGACGAAAGCCAGCTATAAAAGTGGATGTACATTTTGGCACAAGTTTCTTGTACGTGGAACGTGCGTGGCCGTATAATCCTGACGCGGGTAACACGGTTTCAAAGCCTCCGAGAATATCTGAAAAACTATCTGTAAACTAATTTTAAGCCGCCTATCAACGGTACAAAATTCTATTCTCGTTCGTTTGTTTCGTCTGATAGTGTGTTTGTTACATTCTGACACGTGCCTCCGAATCAAGGTTTTCAGTCGTTTCTTGTTCAAATGAACAACATCTTTTATATGAAATAATAATTTTCTCATATTTATAGGTATGTTTGTTACAAATGTTTCTAATAACTTTACAAGTTAAGCGTTCGTTTGATGCGATGCGTTCATTATTTACCAACTATTCGCTTTACTGCCAAGTGATATTACAGTTATAGATAGCAAACAGGAGAGATATGACGATGATAATATATAATCAACGACACATTCGTTCACGATACATCGCCATGCATTTAGATTCAGTTCAGATCATCAATTATTTCGTTAGAAGATACGCATACTTAATAAATCAAAGTTTTTCAGAGTCAACGTATTTCGTAACGACATTTCTTTTTTTTCTGTTTTTTTTTTCTTCTTCCAATTGATAAAGAAACTTTCTTATCTGCGTCTATAATGAAAATGTAAAATATGTCTTTTGTAGATCGAAGTAAGTTAAGGATTGAGACGGTTGAAAGGTTGAATTTCAAGGTGACACCTTTTTTTTCATTGGAACATGTAGCACATACTCGTCGCGAGGAACAAAAGTTGGAAGGAAGTCGCTTATGTAGGAAGCGTGTGTCTTTTTTGTGCGCGTAATTTACCGAATGCATAAAGCGACAACTGTGTCGTCGATAACAGCAGTTTCAAACGTTTCCTTCTTGTAGTTTACTGTTTTGTGCTACGGTGTTCCTTCGAATGTAATTATACCTTTGAACAGCTTAAAGAATATGATACGCCATTTAAAAACGGTTACAACAACAGTGTTCGAGCGAATGAACTTTACCGAAAGTTGCAATAGAATGTCTTCTGCTTATGTTCCTTTTATAATTTGAAATGTTTACGTCGATACGCGTCACGTAAACATACAACGTACAGAAAGTTTTAGGCGGAAGGAGGCGTACGATCTTGGTAATGCGCTTGAGCATCGTGACCACGTTTGCGTTCCATTTTTCTCAGATTTGTTTTTATCGCAAAGCCAATAAGAAAAAGAAGTGAGCAGCAAAGTGTGGGAGGGAAGAGAAGAATGAGATCTGTCGGAGCGGAAGCAACTGTCTTCATTGATTGATATTGATAAGCGCAGGCGGCGCGAGGCGAGGCGAGGCGAGGCGAGGCGAGGCGAGGCGAGGCGAGGCGAGGCGAGGCGAGGCGCGGCGCGGCATGCCCAAATGAAGGGCGGCAAAATTTCAAGTGACTCGACAGAGGCGCGAAGTAGATATAATTATACAGGGTGGAGCAATAACTTTGACCACCTTGAAATAATTTTCAATACGTACATATATGGAGAATGATGTCGAGCTAGGATACATGTGTAAATCAACTATTGAAATTTGAGGTACTGGTGTAAAATCTATTTGAATTTCGATAAATATTCATGATCTGTACAAGTGAGTCTTCTTGTTATCAACACTTTAGCATAAAGACAATAATTAAACTTTGGTCTAGATAGATAGAGACTTATCGGCTAAATAAACGTTTTCGCCAGGTCTGTTTGGAATAATAAAAAGAATATTTTCGTGTTGAAATTTGCGAGTTTGAAACGGACACGGTTCGCACTAACTAATTCACAGGAGTATTTGGTATCGGTAGATTCTCATGCAGCTGGCGAGTAATAAACTAGATATTTGATCGTTCTGGTGTAGGAAGAACAAAAAGAAAAAACAGAAAAACAGAAAAAAAGGAAGTGACTTTAACTACTGAAATTACCGTGAATTCACGGAGAAAATAAATATGCACGCTTGGATGCACGTTGTGTCGTACCAACATGAAAAACAACTCTTCATTGCCGCTGACAGTCGAACACAGTGATCGTAAGAGGAAATGTTCGTTTAACAACCGACAAACTGGTTTACCTTTACGTATTCGTTTTTTCCACCGACATCATATCCGTAGAGTTTTCTCGAGTTCTTCCCATTTGCAAACTCCACCGGCACACATACATAGGTAGATCCAGACAAGTCGACTACTCTAATTTGCCGCCTTACTCGAGCATGTCGATGAGCTGATTCTAGATTTTCTGTCATTTCGTTCGCCGTTACTAACGTCCAGCGCTTCGTTGATTTAGTTGCAGTTACGCTACATAAATAGCTGACCGTTCGTAATTAAATCTTCCTTCGTCTTAGAGATACGCTCGTGTGTCACTAGTGACTAGTACTCGGAACGAAAAATCTCCGATCTATAGTGGTTCTGAAACTGGGCGTCGCAAGTACGCCGCAAGGATGCCGCGAAACGTTCAATTGTTTATTGATGAATTTTATTTAACGATTTCAGTGTGCCGCCGGACAAACAAGATCGAGAACCACTGCTATAGTTTCGCAGTCTCTATTTCTCGATACGCCCTTTCGGGATCTCGGTACGTTCGTACGTAGTCGGATAGTTTCGGTTTCGGGGTCCCGAAACGTATTATACATACAAGTTTCGGCAGCCCGCTCGGTCTCTCGTCCGAGTGTTCCCGACCCGACCCGAACCCGAACCCGAACCCGAACCCGAACCCGAACCCGAACCCGAACCCGAACCCGAACTCGAAATATCGGGAACCCTCCGACATCCGTGACTATAAACCATTTATCAGTTGACTACATATCATTCACGTGTGAGATTTCCTTGAAATCAGCTTTTCATTCGAGTTTATATTCGTGACGGTTTCGTAACAGTTTAAGACATGATAGTCTTCGTAATCTTTCCTACTGAAAGGAGGAAGATCATTTGAATGTGATCTGTAGCTGTCGCTATTAGTTGGCGTTACATGCGGTCGGAAATTGATATGTACCACTGAAAACCCATCAAACCTTTACTCGGTGTTGTCCATTTTTTCCTGTTAATTTCTCGACAGATTAGCACGTACAGAAACGTGTCTCCCAAATTGTTTGCACGCTACTTCTGGATACATTAGACTTGAAATAGCAATTCATTTAATTTTCCCATCTCTGCCCGAATCGGAAAAAATAGCCGATACGTCAAGTAGTCGGATGCCCCGAGACATACGCAACAACGGTAGCCGAGAGAATGTATCGCTTCTCGAGTTTGACGGATTTTCGATAATCTGATAAAAATGTTTTCTTAGCGATTCGAGATGATCGGTACGTTGTTAAAATTCAATGGCGATAAAAGAGTAGAGATTGCGAGGAATGGCCATCACAGTGTAGGCTACTCTTGAAAACGGACCTATATTTAGCTTTGACTTTGGCTCGGCGCCCGGTCTTTAAATATTTTCCGTTCAATCGTCGAAACGGTGAAAATTGTCGAAACTACGTGGATTCGTAATTAGTGGTTACCCGTTAAAACTTCGAGGTCAAGTCTGAATTAGTAAAGTCGTTCGAAACGTACATATCACCCGTTTTGCGGAAACCTACTCGGAAAAGAGGAGGAAACGAATTTATTAATACACGTGTTCTGTTCTGTTTTATTTTTAGCTATAACTGGAGTATTCTACTTTTGCTTTTTCACGGTGCTGGCTCTGCTCTTCGCCGTCTGCATGAAGGGTTTGATGGCCACGATAGATTATGAAAAACCAAAATGGATTCTAGAGGAAAGTTTGATAGGAACCAGTCCAGGTGAAATCGTTAATCCTATTTTTTATTTACTACTGTTGCGAGTAAAACCCTTAAGTCTGCAAAGTCTTACGGTATAATTTCTGAAACATACCTCGGGTACCCTCGGAATTAAGAAACAAGTGAAACAGCTTAAAAATATATTGGTACCAGCGATATTCGAAAATAGTTTCAGACTCGAGGTTTTGTATATGGCGAACAGACTATAAGCTCATTTCTTTCTGCACCTGTGAAAATAGTTTGTTATTTTCTTCGAAAAGAATTCAATAATGTAATCAGTTCGTAAGACAGAGGGTGTTGTTTGTTTAGAATTAATCATTTTATTCCAACAATTATATTACAAAGTTATATATTTAACTTCACTTCGGTTGGCTTTATACGTGTACTAACAATAAGATGAATATTTTTTTGCCTAAACAGGCCTAGGTTTTCGACCAATCTCTGACAACCCAGACGAAAGATCGTTAATTTGGTATAGTTCGTCGGATCCTGCATCGGTGCAAAAGTGGACAGGTTTATTAGATCAATTTTTAGAAGGTAAAAGAATATAAAATATTTACTTGAAATATAATAAATATTGTATGCATCTGCACTTAATTTGGAATGCCAGATTGCCAAAAATAAAGACATGCTTTTCTCCGTTATTTTTTTTTTTTTCATCGGATTTTCACCAACTCATTTCTACGTTCGGCGCAGCCGACGTGATCACAAGAAAATAGTAGCACTTGGATCAAGACTTTACTGTAATGGTTCACCAATGCTGAAGTATCTTGAGATCGCGACAACAAATACAACAAAAGTTAAACTTTTCTATTTTGAACAAATGGTGCCTCCTATATGGAACCCTTAAAAACGATGTTTTCTGCTATTCATTTTTCCTGGTGCTTTCATGGGTTCTTTTCATGCTATGCTGTTCGACGTTAGACGACTTCGCTTACTACTGTACTAACATACTACTAGACCGAATTATTTAAAAAAATATCTTATCAGTGTCGAGTAACGCAAAGTTGCGCAACATTTCATTAAAGAAATGTTTCTGAGTAGTTACGGTAGATCATAATATCCCTTTAATGTCGATAATATCAATTGTTGGCAGAGTATATCAACTCGACAGCCTTACCGAACGGTGGCAGAAATCAACAGATTTGTAATTACGATACACCAGTGAAGCCTGGACATGTTTGCGCAGTCGAGGTGAATAATTGGGGGCCCTGTTCGCCTGCTGCACAATACGGCTTCAATAATTCAGCTCCTTGTATTTTCATTAAATTGAACAGGGTATGCTTTTAATCCTTTCAATTAATTTAATTGATCCTTCCAATTAAATATATATATATACAGGAAATATGAAAAACAATGAAATCGGTAATAGCAAGTTTGTCAGTATTCTTTTTCAAATTAAATTATTGTGAATACTTCCTTTTTTTCAGATATATGGTTGGGAACCAGAGTATTATAACGACACCAAAAACCTGCCGAAAGATATGCCGGAGAGCCTGTCCAATCATATCAACTCTGTCAATGGTTCAACGGTTAGACATATAAATATTTATTTTACAATGTTTGCCGTAACAGTTTGTATTTTGAATAATCGTCGCAAAACGGACTGTTCTGATTTAATCGTTTAGACTTTCAGCATGATCGCATCTCCCAAAACATTCTCTCCCTTAAAGTCTGCAAAATGCAAAATGATTGAGAGATTATTTTCAGTGCGACACATCTTAACTTTTCAATATTTATTTGATATACAAATTACTTCCATAATTGCGCATAATTATACACATATTATCGTTTGAATTGTTAATAAATATTTCGTTTAGACGTGTTAAACTGTTTCTGTTTAATCTATCGGATATACGAGCCTTTCTGTACGTTTCAGCTAAATACCGTGTGGGTATCGTGCAAAGGTGAAAATCCTCACGACGAAGAGAGTATAGGTAAACTGGACTATTATCCGAAAAGTCAGGGATTTGCAGGGTATTATTATCCGTATACAAACATTCCTGGTTATTTGAGCCCCGTCGTTGCCGTACACTTTCTGCGACCAGCAAGTAAGTCGATTGCAACAACGTTGTAACAGAAAACTCTTCTTGGAAATTAATCTTTTCCCTAATAACACCGTTCGACGTATAAATTTGGACAAGTTTTAAAAATAAGTATTCTATTCGGCTAAAAACTGTAATTGTAGAATAAGTCGCTCGTTTCACGCGATACCGTTCTTTTTGCGTGTCCCGAAAATGTTGTATTTACTTATGTATATATGAATCGGAGATCAGAGATAATACGTACGTTGTGTCTTACCAGTTAACGATTCTTATCCGCTTAACAGTCGCATGGAAATTTTCTCGAAGCAGGTTCGGCTAACTGGGAATAATATCTTAACGGATTATTATTTTCCAAACGATGTGATATTGTAACAGCGACAAGAATTCTTAATATTCTAATTACATTAGTATGTTTAGTCTAGGAAAACTGTAACGAAGAAGAAATTTGAATTACTTTCCAGGGAACAGAATTATCAACGTTGAATGTCGAGCATGGGCCGCGAACATAAAATACGTGCACTCGACCAAGGAGCTGACTGGATCGATACGCTTCGAACTTATGATTGACGAATGACGAACGACGATGTTGGTCTTTCCAAAAAAGAAAAAACAAAAAAAAAAGAATCCTTCTACATAAATGCAATATCGTCTGCCAAGTGGTCCAAGTGCCTACGATGAAAAACATTCAAACACTCGAAACTGTTTCGGTTCGAAGACGACGGTGTAACGTTCACAGGAAAGGGATCGGACCAATTCGAATCTTCAAAAACTTTGCCGGCGCCCTCGGAGAAGTCGGTACGATTCGAAAAGTGACAATAAGAGTGTAAGTAACTGCAATTATCGGATATCATTTTAATCCATTTCTTGGTCACTCGGCAAGTTCAAGTGCGTAAGTACGCCTACGTGTTTGCTGCGGTGCGTTGCTGAATATTGCTATAGAAAGCAACGATTAACTTGATCGTATAATTGGCACTTGTAAAAGTTATAGACACGGAAAAATATACAAACCTGTACTTATCACATGTATGAATACACATATCCAACTGAACAGTCTTATAAATGTGTTGTTTCCAATTCAAAAATTAACAAACTATAGATAACGAATAGTCGTCGATACATTGTATTGTTCACGCCTGAATCTGTATTACATTCGAAACGATGATTTCATATTCTTAGCCTGGTGACCCACCGTGATAAAAAGCGGGACACTGAAACATATTACCTCGTTATCGTTCTAATATTGTTTATTTATGTCGTACTATACACGTATAAATCTAGTACATGTGTACGTTGCAGCTGAACAAGTTGTTTTCTTCACTCGGAACGAGTAAAGCTAAAAGATGAAATTATGTTTAGCTATTTGTTCGGCGTTTCCACTAGCTATAATTTGGAAATATTTTCCTCTGTTGATGGATTAACTAGCAAACTATTCAACAATTTGAATGTTTATCGTATCTCGAGTTTGAGAAAGAGTATATTATACATATGTATGTATATATTATAGTCAGATGAAAAAATGTAATTTTCAATTCTCGTCAAAACTTCAATGTGGATTCTTTCGAGTAGGCTTAGATTTAAGAAGCAACAGAAACGAGTCAAACTTGTATAAATCATCACTTTTGATAACAAAATTGTATTTTTTATAATAATGCGCTCTTTTTCGTACATTTGAGGAAATCACTAGATTGCGAATTTGATGCATTCACGACGAAAAATTGGTAGTGCAACAAGTGCAAAACAGTCAACACGTTTAAAGCATTTTAAAATATTGTTGTGCTATCGTCAGCTCGATAGAATTATTGAAGAAAGAAATAGATGTCCACGTAAAACTCTTGTATCGTGCAATTTACGAAGAATTTTTATTTTGCATGAAAATCCGCGGTCTAGAAACCACGTTTTGTCATTTATAATTTCAATGTTCATATTGTTGCTTCTAGAATTGATTAAATTACGTTAAAAAGAAGAAAAATACAAGTCATAATTTTAGAAGAGATTTTATTTTTAAGAATGGTTCCATTATTTTAATGTTCATGCGAGTGAGAATATTTTATTTGTTAATTTAATAAGTGCTGTTACAATTTTATGGTTGTAAAACTTTATACTGCAAGATTAAATTTCTCGAACAAGATTTTGATAAAAGAGTAGAGCGCACCGGTTTCTGTCACAAAATACATATACACACGTGAGACGTTAAACATACTAATTTAATTGTGCAAAATTAAAATCCGGTGCAACTGCCCAAAGGAGTGCAATCACGACGAAGAAATAGGGTACCAAGGATCTCAATGTGGCAGCATTAACAGAACTGTCAGTAATTTTAAGATACATGCTTCGGTGTAGCTACTTAAGTCAACGTATGTACTTATAGTGTTGTGTAATAGCGTTTCCCGTAAGAGAGCGTTGTATATATATACCGAACCGTTTCTCGATGTGTACAAGCTCCAAATAACAGTTGTATGTTTCATTGTCGTACATATATCATAAAATCGTTAAGAAATGCATATTAAAATAATTAAATATTAATTTCAATTAAAAAAAGGTTCAATTCAACTTGCAGTTCTAATGATAATCGGTGACTTTAATTTGCATATACGCATAGTCATCATATTATTTTCCAAAGATTTCATCAGCTATACTGTCTTCGAGATTTGCCAGAAATCCGATTTTCGGTTTCCGAAATTCGCAGCGAGTATAGTCCACCAGACAAATATCTATATAGAGCATACACGTTTGATGTCAACTGTAAATCTTATAAATTAAACAAATTTCACTTAATCAATAAATAATTGTGTAGCTGTATAATGTTTCATCCGGTTTTCACGTTTCGTGAAACCTATACCTATTCCACTTATACATTGCGGTTCATCTACATTGAATATTAACGTTACGGCGTTTAATGTTTTAAAACAATTCATATTTGGCAAAATTATTTTCCATTTAGCTACATGTAACAATGATACAACGTAATCTAACTATTTCAAATATTTCAAAAACATATATTTTTTTGTATTTCAATACATAGTTCATATATAGATATGCATATTAATTAAATTGGAAAAAATTGTAAAATTTGTTATTCTCAAATATATATTGTTCAAATAAATATTTTTAACAGCTGTATAAAATTCTGAATTTTCCGTTAAAAATGTACAAGTCTTCTGTATAATATTTTAAGCTAATTGCGGTAAATACAATAAGTTTTGCAAAATGATCAATTCATAATCCACAAAGAATCGTATAGATTCCATAAATGAAAATATGAAATGAAAGATGCTAAGAATTACTAATTTTCAATCAAAGCACCTAAACTAAAAAAAAAAAAAATGAAAAAAACAACATCAAGTTTGGGTAATAGTGTAAGGCAGTCAGTTTTCTTTATTAAACTATAATATTTCATATATCCTGAGATATTGTTACTATCCACATTCATACATCAATAATCTTGCATTGTTCAATTTTCCACTGTAATAGTATTTTATTTCATTTTTTATAAGCACTGTAGTATAAATGCACTGATAAATTAAACTAATCGCAACAACTGAAGAAAATCTTCTCTTTTTATACATCGTTTGTAATTTCATGACACTGACAAGATTGAATTTCATCATTACAATACGCATGTCTGGAATTCATTGATTAAATATAATAGAATCGATTGATACAATAAATACAAAAGATCGTCCTTTCCAAGAGATTTCACTGTCGTACGTAGTGAAGTAGATGACAACAATTAGTGATTTGAAAGAATAAAATCTTATCTATAAAAATATATGTGTACACATACGATACATTTATATATTATCTTTGCCACGTTTACGAGATCTATTCGTGATGGGCATCGACGAAATACGGTAACAATAAGTTCAACTAGTTCAAATAGTTCTTATGTAATTTCATTGTGTCCAAGTTTCGAAAAGGACATTTAAATACATTCAAGTTACACTTAAACGAAAGAATTTTAAAAGAATCAGATATCTTTCATACGTGTAATTATGAATCGAAAAACCTTATAATAGAAAATTGGACCGCGTCACGAATATATGTATATATATATATAAATATCAATTTCCGTGATTAAAAATTGTGGAAACATGTAATAGTTTTATCATGTCGTCACATATAATTTGATTATGTTTATCATTAAATATGGCCCTATCGATGCACAATACGCCTATGTTTTTCACACGTGACGAACAAATAGTTCTTATTAGGTTTGATCGGTTATAAATTATTCGGTCAACAATACCTTCATTTATAGAGTTGATTTGCCCATTGCAATCGAATAAAAGTCTGAACACTGCATAAAACTAATGTAAAATTCAACATTTTTCTCGGCGCACAGGGGACTTTTGTTTGAAAGAATTTCCGTCGATACGAACTTGAGAAACCCTTTTAGCTTTGCACTTGAGAAAAATTTCATCGACTTTGGCAGCGGTGATCGAGTTTTGACTCGACTTTTTGATTCGATTTGATTCGATTTGATTGAACAGCATCCACGTATTTCGAAGGGTCAGAAAATATGAGATTCGCGTTTAGCTTCTGTACACTAAGAAAGGAGAGGCCTGGTAGGATAGACAGCGCTGTTAATCTATCATCAACTCCAAATGAACTGCACCTATTTTCTCATGGCGGCTGTGTTTTATGTTTTTCGCCCACGCCTTGCACTCTACGTTTATTAAAATACCAGCTGTAACAAAACACATTAATTCTTTCTACATTTATTCGCAGATATATGTATAGTCGCAATATTCGAATTAGTATGCAACACGAATAAAGAATTTTGTTCACTCGAGTCGAGGCTCTGTGGCTTGGTTCTGAATTTGTCTTGTGTGTATGAAATTGATGCTCTGATACTTACTGCGAGGACGCACAAAATAAACAGCCACCAAGGGGCTGAGGTATCCCTCGGAGTTCTCAAACGGGTAAAAGTAACCAGGAAAACCTCTTCGAGGTATGTAACGAATCGGTCCTACGTTCTCCTGGTCCGCAGGATTCTCACCTTCGCAAGAGACCCAAACTGTATTAAGTTGCAAAGAATTATTTCTTTTTAAGTCGATGATATGATCCTTGAGCTCGACGGGCATCTTGTCTGGCAACGACTCCGTATCGTTGTAAAATTCCGGTCTCCAGCCGTATATCTAAAATAAAATTTGGACACGTCTTATTCCATCGTTCTGAAACGCACCACGCGTTCAATGGACATTTGTAAAAGAAATTGAATTATTTATTCGATTCAAATTTAACATTTATTTATTTAAATTTGGGTCACAAAACAAAGTTTCGTTTAATAAAATTTCACCCTTCTTGAAGTTGAAGCTTCCTAGGTAATGATTATTTCGACGTATGTAATTGTGGTACTCGCTGTAGCGATGGCAGTGTTGTACACAATAATGACTAGACTGCGGATTTGATGCGTTTATGACAAAATAGAGTAGACTAGATGTAATGTAAAACAGTACCTGTAAAAAGTACTTAGTAACAAATATTTCATCTTTCATTGTGATTTTATTAGAATTACACAGTTTAAACGACTGCCATCGCTTACTTCGCCCCTACCATCTAACCCAGAGCTAACGCAAATTGGCAATTATTCACATCCCAATATTCACGATATTGGTAAAATAAAAGATAATAATAGATACCTTGTTAAGCTTGAGGAAAATGCATGGAGCGGATTTGTGGTAGTTGTAATTGTTTTCTTTAGTACACGGATGCCAGTTTTTCACGTCGACGTCGCAAACCTTACCGGCAGGTGGATGTTGATTGTAGTCGCATTTGTTAATGTTTGCACCAAGACCAGGGACCGAACCTGGCGTTATATAATCTGAAAAGTTATTATATTCATTAGATTAGTTTAGGTCGCGATACATAACTGTAGGCATCCAACACATTTTCAGTTGCTTACGAGCACTTCCAAATTTCGGAAAATACACTATGATTGTTTAATCTCGCGAATAATGTGCATCAGATGTTGATTAACATAATGCGAATATAACTTTATTTTGGAGAAATAAATTACAGAATATAATTAATTCGTAACGTAGAAGAACAACTATTATTTCAAATTGATCAGTAATTCACGGATAGTAATAGTAAAAGTAATTTAGCGGATTCTTTTGTCTTATTTGGTTGCGATAGCCCATAGTCGCCAGATGAGGGAAAAAACTTACCCTCTTTCTGCCAGTACACATACCGGGTTAGTCGTGTGACATTGTGACATTGTGACATTGTGACATTGTGACATTGTAACATTGTGACATTGCGACAGACACCACAGGGACGGAATGCGTCACGTGACTGGCCCGTGGCGGAAGCGTGAGGGGTTAAAGGGGCGCGGTAGAAGGGGAAATTAAAGTGGGGGAACAAGTCTCGATCCGACGACTATGCTATGGCCTGATAAATCGAGGAATGTAAACAAATGTGATATATCGGTTGTCAAACGTAAGCCTTGAGGATAACTTTACCTGTTCTTTGTGCAGAGAATGCAAATAAAGCACACTAAACGAACCGAGCGATGCATAAAAGTAAAAATGACAAGATTTAATTTATTTAGAGTTTGCGCGGTTCGTATTGTAATGTGTGCTCTACTAAAGATATCATTAATTCGATGGGAAAACTCGCCGTTATACGAGAAAACAACAGAAATACTTCATTGGAATATTTAACAATAAAATGGGAACAGTATCTATATGTATAAAAGCTGTTATTACCTTTAAGGAAAGCTTGTAACGAATCAACCCAGTACTTGTAATTCTGACTGTCCGTTCCCCTGTACCATATCAATGTGCTCTCGACGTTCTCCAATGGTGGATTAGGCCTAAATCCTAAACCTGTAAACAGTAATGTTGCGTGACAGTGTTGCACTTTGAATATTTCTGTCATTTAGAAGCCGAACCAATTGAATCATATAGAAAATATTGTATACACCGTTTACATAAAAATTTTTAAATTCCTCGCTGAAATTGCTGAAATTTTTCCATTTGTTCACTGATCGGTGGCTTCTATAGTGAGCTTATCAACAATTGCTCTGTTTATATTTGCCTTGCTATTTATTGTCTTATTTATGAGAGTGCAGGAAAAAATTCCGAGTTTATCTCGACGGCCCTGTACTGTACATATACACTTCAGAAGAAATGATAAAAATGAATCGGTGAAACTGTCGCGTTTATTAAGAAAGCAAAGCATTATTTCTAGCCTCGTTTTCAACAAGAAATGTTAGCTACTACCTTGTAGCGATAAGCAGTGTGAATTGATAAGAAAATTTGGCGAAATATGGGTTTAGCTTCGAACCGATTCATTAGGAAATCTTTACCAGGATTTGTTCCAATTATTGAACGTTCCAGCTGCCACCTCGGTATCCTCGGATCTAACGTTTGGAAGAATCCCCAGAAGCAAATTGCAACCAACCCAGCCAACACTCCATAGAATATCAAGTAGAACAGTCCTATTTTACCTGTAAGGAAAAAGATCGACGTTATACGGTGTACAGGATAAAATTCTTATTACGAAAGCAACGCTCGAGAGGTGATTTCAGCGAAGAATAGAATCCGGCGAGCGACCTTGCGAGACATTGAATCGGTACACGTAATTGAATTGCTCCACTTGACCAGACGCTTTGATCTTCGTTTGAATTGAACCAGCGATTAATGCAATTAACCTATATTATGCGGCGTGCCACTGCGCGCTGATTAATTCCACCACAGTGCCAAACGTCGACGACTCGTAAAAATCATTGCGATTCACTGCCGACATTCGACTCGGGGGAACCTTGGAAGCATCGCTTAATGCATTCATTCGGTAATTCGGTAATTTGATAATAGTGCGAAAATAAAAAAGGTCTCAGTCAACGGATACACAGTTTTACAGATTCGGTTGGAACGAAAGTTCGTAGCGCTTTCGAAATCGAAATCGAATTCGAAATCGAAATCTCAATGGATGGACAGTCGGGGCAAACTTTTAAATGCAACTTTTTACGATTTCATGTATCTTTGGGGTATCCACTATTCTCCTTTCCGGAGAACTTATTCCTTTAAAGCTAGACTGACCAGTTTCGATAATTAATTAAAATTGTCGCGTCTACCAACTGTACATTTGCTTTGAACGTTGCGATTCATTTGTTAAATCACACGGTAAGACGATACGCGGAATCATGGCATTAGCTATTGTATTATATTACTAACGTCTGTCAATGTAAAATAATATCTGTAGCGTCACGTGCGTGATGCGGGCAGTCGGTCGGTCGGTCGGTCGGTCGGTCGGTCGGTCGGAAATATGTTAAAAATGTTAAATCGATGTGGACAGTTGAATTACATTCTCCCAAAGAAGTCATTCGATAATTTCGTTGAAACGAAATTGCTTTTTAATGTAGATTCTATTGAATTCTTGATCGATTGTTGAAACTGATGGCGAGGACAATAAAATTGTCCACAACTTTTAGTTACATTTAAATAATTTCAGGAACAGAATCAGAAATAAAGATTACACATCACGATAATGTCCTTATCGGTTTAGAACAAGTCGTTCGAAGAGTGCGATAGCTCCAGTGTCGTTGGAATTGGAATAGTAGAATTGTGGGACAAGAGAAGGGAACCATGAAACTTTGGACGTTTTCTGAGGGTTGATGTTGAACGAAAGCTGTAACGTGGTCGCGTGGGTGTACCCTTCGGAATGGCCCTAAGTTACATAATGCCGTAATGCTTCCATTTAACGTCAATTGACCTCGTTGTACACGTTTGCGCTAAAGGAAGTTTAACAATTGCCATTCAGCCGGGCAAACCGTTATGTGCACCGCGAATTAGCAGCGCTTCACGCTTCCGTCTTTTTCTCTCCCTCCATTTCTTTGTTCTCCTTACATTTATTTCAACCGAATCGATCGGGGATGTATGTAGGTGCTCGATTGCCGAGGTGTCCCACTGTCGAGTTCCGTATGATTTCGAAATGGCGCACGTGTACGACGAAACGATACCCGAAACCCGTTCTCAAATAGTACATATTCCCATGCCTCGTTCGCAATCTATTCACGGAATTCTATGTATTCTCAATGACTGCACCGCGACAAAAAGAAACTTGAAAACATGTTCGTTTAAATAGCCGCCGGTAAGTAATGTGTTAATTTTCGAACTTCTTCATTCTTGATCATTCCATAGAGAGGAAGGAAGAAAATTTATATTTATTCTCTTTTTCTTTCATAGCTACGTCCACTTTAACGCTGAAATATTGGTTTCGAAGAAAAGAGGAAGTATGCATGTATAGCTTAAGCGTTAAAAAATGGTGCTTGGGAGAAGATGATGGCCGGAGGATACGTTCGGTTGTACTACAAAGCAACAACGGTCTATTACGATGCCAAGGTTAATTGCATATCAAGGGTAAATCGCGCGGGGCATGCTTTGACAGCGAATTCAATTTGCAAGAAAGTGTATCGTAATGTTAGGCTTCTGAGCTAATTAAGCGAAGGGGAAGGTAATCTCGCAATTCTGTCGACCAGTTTCAGGTTTTGTAAGTCTTCTGTGTATCAATGCGATAAAAATATGTACGCGTTATAAAGTGTTCCGATATGGTGGGGGCCTGTCGAACCGTTTTCAGGATCGGAAAGCACTTTCCGATGTTCCATCGATTGCGTCTGGCGATTGATGTACGACCAAGAAACGATTGAATGATAACGTAGTAAGAAACTATTTTCTTAGACGGTATGATCGGTATGTGTAACCGGTGGTACAACCAAAAGTGGCGGGAGGGGGAATTCTACATAAAAAATAAGTCGGAAATATAGAATAAAATGTTTTCATACGAAGCTTTATTTTCGAGAAAGTCGAGTGTGAAAATTCGGTGAACACGCGTGCTATTGAATACGAATCGTCTGACGCGTCTGTTCGTGACCCACCGCACCGGTTCAACTTCTCACGAATGCTAAGCACGCGAACTCGACGCATTTTCCACCAACTCCACGATTTTCTCGAAAACAAAAAGTCTCGTATGAACAAATTTTATTCTACATTATACGTACAACAATTATTACATGATACGCATACAGACAAACAACAATTGTACACCGGAAATATTTTTTTTTTCTTTTTTTCTTTTTCTTGTTCGACTACTATAAAAATCGTTCGAAATCGAATAACTATGAGCAGCGAGAGAAACAGTTTATAAAAACAAACAACGAGTACTTTCTAAAACATTAAAAAGCTATTAGGGAAAGAGTGATGTGTTGTGGGTAATCGGTGCGCTATTACGTTGAACGTGTAACTTTATATATTCTATAAGAGAGTGCTCGCTCGCTAATGTTAATAGGCGCTATTTAATTAAATTGATCAGAAAGCAACGAGTAACGAGTTGGCATTCTTCCTGGTTTCATATTACGTCCAACGCTGCTAATTAGCAGGGCTGTTACCCCATGGCCAGCACTCCTACAGGGTCTGTTTCGATTTGTTGCTATGCCAACAGAATAAAAGCTGATTGTCTGTATGATAGTTTCACGCGTGTTCGTGGTGCTTCATTCGCCTGAATTTATTGAATTACTGTAATACTTTCTATTGTGTCTTCCGAATGATTTTTCAGATGTTTCACAACGAACTTTCCGATGAAATAAACCAAAATCATTGAAATATTCATTCATATTTATATTCCCAAAACGAGAAAATGGATACGAGCCTATGGGCCGACGTTTGACGATGTACTACAAGAAGGAAAATCACAAATAGAAAATAAGGTTTATTCTCTTTGTTGAGGATTAGATATTGGTCAACTGGATACAAGTGCTTACCTATGTATAAATGTTTGCTACCGTAAACACGGATAAGCAGCTTACAAGTTGGTCTTCGGTTAAAACTATTTAAAGTAAGTTTATACGTATGTACATGTATATATATGTAAGTGTATATATGAGCGTTTCTTCAGGCTGATGCGAAGAAATTTTGTGGAGACGGCAAATTCGTTGCATTTTTGCATTTTATTTCGCCATTGAAGGCGTTTTCTTGATCGCCGCGCCGACGTTTTACGACCTAACGAGACATAATTGCGAGCAATGACCCCAGAATGTAAATCACAAGTTATTAATAGAATATTTATTTTGCAACACCCTAACTTTTACTAGCCTAACCTGGGGTTAAGAATGACAAGAACCAATAGAGCAGAATGGCAAATGTGTTATCGAATAAATCTATGAATAGTTTTTCTGAAAAGAACGCCTAAAAATTCGTGGAAAAGTGGCTTCGAAGACTAGAATACCCCCTCGACTAAAAAATATTAATCTTGATGTTCTATGGTATTTTATTGCTACTGCCACAACGAATATGTACCTCTCGTTGGTCTAGGGGTTCCTTCGTCGTTAATGCGTTCGCTGCAGCGCAAATTCTCTATGGTTTAGAGTGGTTTGGCATTGGTAGCTATTTGGGCGTGTGAAAATGATCGCAGGAAAAAGTGCAGGACAGAAATTATTCGTAAGTTTGTAAGACGAAAATGCAACAAAACAAACCACCCAACGACACCTCTAGTATGACGCAAACTAAGCAATAAATACTCGAACGAGTAGCTATAATTCGCAATGGAAAGTTTTGCAATTTTTCAACAGAATTATACAGGAAATTATAAACGCAAAACTTACAGTTTTGGCGCGAAAAATTGCGTTAAAATTGAATTAGGACGCAGACGATCAATGAACAAAATTATTTTCTTGTTGGAGAATAAATAAATTTGGCAAATAGCGTATCGCAAAAATAGACATTTCCCGCATGCTGTGCAGTTGTCTTGTTCACTCTACTTATACTACTCAACGATTTCCAAAATCATACAACACGAACGTAAACAAACAACATGGCTGCCAGCACGCTCTACCGCTTGCTGCTTGGCTAGCTGTGTGAAACGTGGCCATTCTCAACGACGCGACGCGACGCTTGATTTAACACCCACTTGGGTCTTATTGTTAGAAGAACAGAAAATTATGTACAAATTCCTTCGGTTGAAATAAACGTGCGAACACGTTACATGCTAATCAAGTTGTGTCAGCAAGTTGTTTAGTTGATATGTTAAACAAACTATAAATTCCTAGTTTTATCAAATATACGCTATCTAGAATGATACGTTGACGCTATTCTTATTACTACATACGAGAACATGTTTACGAGAAACACCCTTCCGTCACCTGTTGATCTTGTAATAAACTGTTCGATAGATATCCCAAATAAACAGTTCCAGAATAATGTACTCGTATGTTCTTTGGAACAAACTATCAACGTTTTCAGTCATCTATTCGCGTGCTCTGCATTTACTAAACGCATAATCCTTACTGTCATTCCGTTTCAAAGTAAACATCTTTCGAGTACGTACACTTCACAGATTTCCGCGTTCTATACGTACAAGGCAATTGTCAAGAGACCGTGTCAACGTTCGATCTTATCCGCGCGTTTCATTTCCATTAGTGAGAAATGAAGTTTCAGCGTTATTACGTCTGAAAAAGAAGTAGCGCGTGCGACGCGGCGATCGATAGTTCGATCTATTGAAAGAGCGCGCAGGAAACAGGGAAGAGTCGTCAAAGGTGTAGCCGAGAACGAACGGCCATGGTAAATTCCATGTGTCCGTTTCCCCTCGTTTCCCCAGGTAACTTACCCCAGCTGCTCGCCGTTCGGCCCATGAAGGCGCCAGTCTCACGATTGTAAATAAAGGTCTTGAACGACTGGCCGGATGACATGTTCGACGGGTTCAGATAGGGGTCTGACTCCGGCGCGATCATCTTCGGGTTTTTGCTGACCATCGTGCCTGCCGGTGAAAAACGGCGATGATTTACTTTTTTCTTTTTGTTTTTTTGTTTTTTTGTTTTTTTGTTTTTTCGTGAAAGTTTTTCAACACACTAATCACGTTCCGAGTGACAGGGAACGGTTCGAACTGTTCGAGGTGGTCCGAACGAACACAGAACGATGGAACACACAGTAGAAACGCGAACGAGCGACACGGCACCGCAGGAGATCGCTCGAACCGAAACCGTCAGTACACCTCGAGGTCGGCTTGCAGCTTCTCCGATGCCGACAGTTGGTTCTTCAACGCCACCAGGTTGACTAAACACTTTGTTTCTGCAGGCTTCTTCTCCGTCTCGTTCCCTTCTACCGGTTTCTTCTCGCTTTCTCTCTCCCCCCCCTCTATTCCGCCTCTACCCCTCCCCATCTCCTACTGACGAATCCCCTCCTACACCGGAGGACTGTCCAGCGTGTGACGTGTCGGTTATATACGTGCACAACCTCGCCACATTATCTCTATTGTGTTGTCCACTGTTGTCGTTGTGTGAGGCTCATGGTGGCCGATCGTCGGAAAAACGCCGGAGACTCGGTTTATCTTTACGAGAATTTTTCCCGGTATCGTCGGCCGTTGTATCTGAATTTCTATTCGATATTCTTTTCGTTTATGGTTACCCCGTAAAATGGTCGCATGTTTTACAGGACTGATCGAGTATGCACTTTCATAGCGCACGATGTTTTCAATACTCCCCCACGAGCCACGCCTAAAGTACGGATCCTTTGTACTTGTTCTATTTAGCGTAGTTTGGATTAAACTGGTTTTTCGTCGTCGAGACGAACGGATACGAAGATTTTAATGCTCGAAAGGAAATGTCACGAATTATTACGCCTGAACTCTATCTCCGTAACATTGTATGTATGTACATTGAACCATAAGTTTATTTTCTTATCTCGGATTAGATTGAAAAGTCAACTTTAGGAATTCTTCTACAATAATAAATGAAATAACGCTTATTTAATATGCATAGAGGACTGACTTAAACATATAGGTCACAGAGTAGATGCTACAATTGCAGACTTAATCACTGTGAATAAAATAAAGGCTCTGCTGAAATCGAAGGAATACTCGTTCGCAATAGGTTTAAAAACGACAATAGGTACCAACGGAGCTATGGGGCAACCCGTTATTACGACGTGGCAGGTTGCACCTGTCGAGGTGGACGAAACAGTAGTGTGTAGTTCCGATAATGTAAAATCAAAATGTATCCCAGAATTCAAATCAATTATTCGATCTGGATTTATTTGATTTTTAATATTAGAAAAGATATAAATGTCAGGGATTTTTGAGAAGGATAATACGAGTACAACGACAGCAGTCTATCGTATCAGCGATAGTAACTCCTCTGTTCGCCGTTAGAGGGTTTCGAAGGTAATGCCTTTCCCGCAGTTACTTAATCTACCAGTTGTTTTTGCATATATATATATATATATATACCTTCTTCAGCTTGACATATCTTCGCTTGGAAAATAGAACCAAGATCGACGTCGGATCAAACTACTTTCAACTTTCTCGTCTCTACTTCAATTATTTCACTCGATTCAAACCATTAAACTTCGAAGCTGTGTAGCGCAGTCTAGCGTCCGCCTTTCAAACTAGTTCGCGCAAATGGACATTTAATAATACCGAGTGGTTTAACTCTTTGCTCTTAAAGTTATTTTAGCTCAGAAGCCTTGCTCTAAAGCCAAGACATTTCTTTTGACGTAGAACATATTAATTCTATATGGTCTTTGGAACATTTCATTATTCGCTGAATAAACTTGATCAAGAAATATAAACGGTCTGTTTAAACGATACTGGAATTTGTATAGGTTTAGGGTTACCGGCAGACCGGCTAACAAGTTCGACGATACGCGCGGCTCATCAGCGGCGAATAGTAATTTCTATTTTTTAAGAGAAAATCGTCGCGCGAGGTCGAGACATTTAAGACGATTCTTCCGTCTATTTTGCCTGATATTCTCAGTCTGATAGCACACGGCAATGACATTAATGTCATACGACACAGTGGACAGGATGTGGTTAATTCAGATCGGTCGTCGTGTGTGACTCACATTATGTATATATGCCGGCGCGAGACTCATCTCGGTGTTACAAAAAGAGGGAGGAGGTAACTACCAATAGTACAGTGCTGTGAATCGCACACACGTGTCGCCTCCAGGCACTAAGGTCACATACACGAGATCTGACCTTAGCCCCCAATTTGTTTCTCGACGATCAAGTCGAGGAAATCATTTTCGCAGCCTTCTTCACCGGGAAGACCATCTAATGACTAGCTGATGCAGGTGAATTAATGTCGGTCGTTATCTTCTGCTGTTAACCGTACACGTGCAGACAAACCAGTGCACCGAAATATATGTATATCAGTTCAACGAAAGTTTTTCATTAAGGTATTGTTCCAGTAGTCAGTCCCATTATTAATATGATATTTTCCAAAAATAGATTATAATGTGGGGATTATATATTGTAAATAGCTTTATAATATAGGGCCACGAGGCTACACATTGGAAGTATGGAATAGGCTGATCATTGTGCTCGTCCAAATGTATAATTTGTTAGAAGATCAGATTCATTGTCCGCTTATCATTTCATAGTCTACTGTAATTTGCAAGACTGGATTCAACGTATTTATTGGATATTCATAAAAAATATTCTTCCAAAGACGAATATAATTAGACATATATGTAGAATACATACTAACCGTTTGTACCGGGGAACGACGTCTCTGAGATACCACTGAAAACAGTTTTTCTATTAAATTCGGTATTCAATAAATCGGTAAAAATGCATCTTATAAAGGAAAATTTTCTTTTCACGAAGGCCTCTCAAAAGTCGATTTTATTGTACTTTTAAGAAATATCTAAGGGAAGAATAATAGAAAAAATTAGAAAACATGTATAAAAGATGATATAACGATAAAAGGGGAAGAAAGTGTTTTGATATGTATAGAGACTTTAATGCCGGGATGGTAGTACTATACAAGGTCGATACGATAAGGTTATGAGTAGACTGCGGATCTTTATGCGAAAGAAAAATTGCAATCCAAGTTGCTTCCCAGTAAGCAAAATGACGTTAAATTGGCGCAACGTTATTGGTGCAACACGGCCGCGATTGGTCTACTCGAGGCTTGGCACATAGCAAGTACCTCGTGGATAATGTGGAAATCCATTGATAAGAGAGTCGCCGTAATGCGCCACGCGCGGTTAAGGGGAAGGTACGGGCCTGAGCCTGAGGCTGAGGTGGCTCGGCTCGAGAACTTGTGAGAACTTGGACCGTCACGGAGAGCAACGGAGAGCGAGTCGCGCTCGCGACCTGATCAATGGTCAAGGGAGCGTAGCCTTCGAGAAAGCCTGGTCCACTCATCTGTTTCCGCAACTAACCGCGAATACTTGTTGGAAACGGAGCCTGTTGGCTGCAGATTTTTATCAAATGCTACCATCCAGCGACGATTTTAATGGCTCGCTAGTCAATCTGGAATTTCTACACTTTCAATTGCTACGATAGAGGGCGCCCATATAGAATTAAACATTTAACCTTCCGGCGAGCGCGCATGTATGTATGTATGTATGTATGTATGTATGTATGTAGATATTACGGCGGCGGACGGGCGTGCCGTGCACACAGTGCACGGATGGAGTTGAAAGGACAATTTCAAAGAATTTAGCATTTTATCGTCGAATAACCATTGTATAAAGGATGTTTGACGCATACAAATGTTTATTCTATATATGTATACTGATTTATTACAATAAACCATGCAAACTGTAATCGTATTACCAGAGAGAATATCCTCTCTGCTACATGTAATTAAGATACCACCTTGAACGTTTCTGTTATTTTTGAAGATACACGAAGCACGGGGAAACTTTATCTGTAAAACACTTGAGTAGGTATTATCATTCTATATACCTACGTCATAATTAAAAATACAGGAATTCTGAAATGATTCTAACTTTATATTAATTGATCGAACTGCCGCGGCGCGCCATGTCGTCCAATGAGTTACGACCTCATAGCAACGAACGTGTATAAATAGGCGGTATAGGCCTCATGGCGGCTCGTGTACAGGCACTGCGGAACTGCACAGCACCCCCTATCTCCATTTGATATTATCGATAACATTTAGTATAATAAAAAGATAGAAAAATATTTCTATGGAACTGTGCGCTTCACAGTTCCAGCGGCGTGGTGTTTGACTGTTGTGCGCATGCGCACATAGGAAGCTGAAATTTTCTGGAACAGCACCCCCACTAATTTTAGCTACATACTGATACGAGCCGCCACTGGTCGCCACTGATTCATTTACTATTTGTGTTCTTGTTGGTCAGAGCCAGTGTTTGACTGTTACACGTTTCGACTCCTCTAAGAGAATAAATGTAAGTGTTCATCTTTCGTTTCGTCTGTCGTTCCTGATCGATTTCGCATGCTTTATGACTAAATAATTCTTATTCCGAATCTTTTTCTCTCACTTTTTATTATTTGCACGCCGATTGCACCTACATATATATAAAGTACATATCTACCTACCAGTAGGAATCTACTTTCCATAATTCAGCTTCTCGTTTGAACCGGCTATCCAAACATCACGGTTTGTGAGAAAGATCATTCTGGAAATTCGAATATTTCGTATAAGATTTATATTTCGAATGTTAAATGCAAGGATAAATGTCTGCTGTTCAGACATTTTGCGTAATAATAGCACCATATTACTGTATAGCTAGCGAATGAAAAAAAGAAAAAAATGCTGGGAATGTACACTTATAATTATTGTTGACTACAATAAGCTATATGTAGGCACAATCATTTAATGTTGCTTCAAAGTATTATGTGTTTCTAAATGTTTACCAACGAATGTGAATTATAAATACTACCACAATATTTATAATGAGGTAGGTATAGAGTAATAAATGTTAGTTGTACATTCAATTTTTTCCATTACAGAAAGATGCCAACTTATAAACTCACCTACTTCCCGGTAACGGCTTTAGGCGAACCAATTCGATTTTTACTTAGCTATGGAGGAGCTGAATTCGAGGACTACCGTTTCGATAAGAAGGATTGGCCCAAGATTAAGCCTGGTAACGATAAGCCATAAGCCAAGCCTTAAGTCTAACAAGTGAAATAAATTTCAATTCTTGTGCCAAATTTTTCATTTTTCTTTTCCAAATCGAATTCTACTATTCGCTTAAAATTATCCAAATATTACGAATAGTTGTGTATTCAAATTTTTCATTTTTTTATACTTTTAGAAATGCCGTTTGGTCAAGTTCCTGTTCTTGAAATCGACGGCAAAAAAGTTAACCAATCCGTAGCTATTTCTCGATATCTGGCAAAACAGTTTGGTCTTGCTGGAAAGGACGATTGGGAGGCCCTTGAAATCGACGTGGTCGTCGACACTATTCATGACGTTCGTGCAAGTAAGCGTCGATTTTAGATTACCATTCTTTTAAAACTCTATCCGTTTCGTTTATTTGTCAATATTTTTCATGACCAATGATTTTCTTTTTCAGAAATTGCGGCATTCGCTTACGAAACTAACGAAGTTGCCAAGGCTGAAAAACTGAAAAACGCCAAAGAGCAGGTACCATACTATTTGGAACGTTTGGATGCTCGAGTGAAGAAGAATGGCGGCTACTTTGTCGGAGGTGCTCTGACCTGGGCTGACATAACATTTGTCAGTCTTCTCGAGTATCTCAACTTCATGATGAAGTCCGACATTACTGAGAACTACGAGAATTTGAAGCAACTCGAAGAGAAGGTCCTTAACGTGCCTGCAATTAAGAGTTGGGTCGAGAAACGCCCACAGTCCGAATGGAATGTGTAAACGGTGCACATTTTTACTCTCTCGTTGATCAACAAGCTCCCCCTTCTTCGCCGAGCAAGATGTCGAAGATAGTTTGTCTCAAGTTTCGACGATTCTACATGTTGCTATACCTATAACAATGTATCATCGATGGATATTATAGAGGTATATACGTATAACTGTGCAAATAGAGATATTCGAACAGACTTGCAGACTTATAACTGTATTATATACTTTTGTATTCAAATAAACAGTCGTTTATTATAAAATTGTATTGCCAATTCCTTTACCTCATGCGTCGAAATGTTCCGCGTCGATTTTCTAGTTTTAATAGACGAAAGATACACCTTTTAGATGGACGCGATTACAAACCAAAGATTATACAATCGTGCAACGTTGAATAACGTTTAAACGAATACACTTGTTCGTCTCCGGATCTACATAACGTTTATGGGACAAGAATATAAATTATTTCCCATTTGTCGTAAAATTAATTATACACATATACACACATATGTAGGTACACATATATACATATGCGCGTATAGCGATGCGTCGCCTTCGTAGCACCGTGTAAATCATTCTCGGCATACAAACATCAAACATCGTACATGGCGTGTGATCAGCAACAGTGACGATACAATAGAACAAAGACTCATTCTCCGATCGCTATTGCAGAAACTGAGCGACAAATAGACCAACTCGTCTTCATTTAACCGCTGTATGAAAAATGTTTTCGTTGTTATAGAAAGAAAAACGAAAATTGGAATATTACGGTAATCGTTGAATACGAATCGTTGAATAACCGCGAATACAAAGGACGTATATGTATATGTATACTTGCCGTACTAATAAACCTCGATACGTGCAATCACGCATCGAAGTCTTGGAAAATAATATTCGTTTGCAGATGGCGCGTTTTGAATTAGTTTTCTCCAAAATATTAGATGTGCATAAACTATTTGATTGTATAATTTGATAAATTTGAACAAAGTAGAGTGTATATTAAACTTGAAACCTATCGTTAGATGCGACTACCTGATTCGAATAGAGCATTTTATTGGATTAAATGTTGTATATAATTACTAGGATAAATAAATAATTAATCCGCGATTATTATTGTGTCGAGGCTCGTCGACAAGCTATCTAACAGAAGCGTTATTGAAATAAATAAGTGAATCTTATCAGAAATGTTTTCCATAAAATCATCATGCAATATACTTGCTATTCGCGTATCGATCGATTCGAATATAGAACGGCGGTACATAATTGAAATGAATCGAATACTATAAGAGACTTTTTGCACAAAATCACGTAATACTCGTCGTTATATCTAGCTAATCGTATTTACTTAAATATATATATATATATATATATATATATATATATGTCAGCATATGAACGAATGACTGCACAGTTTTGTGGTCTTGCTTATCGACTTTGTAAACACGATACAGCGATTATCCGTTTGTAGATATTGTACTTCTTCTATCGATTAAATGTTTTTCTATAGTGACAAGCATACGATAACGATATACATAATAGTATAGTGTCAATACAATTGTGCAATACGTTTCAAAAAAGATTTTTTACGAATTTCATATATACATATACCTACCCTATCAGATGGCAAGTCATGCCTTGTGACATATAAAAGAAATCTTTTAGAATTACATCAGGGATTCTCAATAAGATCGTATTGTATTAATAGATTTCATTCTTTTGATAATTTTTCTATAGAGTCTACTACGGAAGCTTGGGCGTGTCATGGACATGGACGTATATATATATATATATATATACATACGTCCTGAATCTTTCATCCCTTGGGAATGTTTGTATAAATCTTAATCTTAATCTTGTTGTTCGAAAGGTTCAAATGTTACAAATGTGTGATATTTCTAGGGCATTGCACCATATCGTTAAATAACATGTATCATCATCATATTCATTGTGATTATGAAAAGACAGGTTTTCGAATAACTTGAAATGAATCTAATCAGCCGGTTAGTGCAAGTCATTATCATGACACATTGAGAGTGGCGCAAGAAATATAATGAATAGCGGGTGACTGGAGAGCGCAGAGCCAGTAACGCGCGAGAAGTCGTCGAATCAGAAACAATCTCCGTCAGAATTCTCCGCTGAAAGCTGAAATCGACGTAAGTATATATATATAACATGTGTATACATACATCGTAGCAAACGCAACTACTCTAAAAATCTTGAAAATTTCGTAAAGTAGAAATTTGAATGGAATGTACGACAGTTTCGTAGTTTTATTCTTGATATCTTGCTTGACATTTTCCTTAGAAAAGAATTTCAATCCGTGTTCGATTGTTCGATCTAGCGAGAATGAAAGGATCGTGATCAATTTTCTTCCGACACTTGCTGTTGAAACGGAGTACGCCCAGTCCGACAACATACATAGCTGTCAGAAAGAAACGTGCCGACTGGTACCATTCGGTTTCTCAAGATATTTGGATACTCGAAACTTTCGGTTATACCATTGGAAATAGGATCCTAGCCTGTTATTCTGTGAATTTTTCCGAAAATCAGCAAATGGCATCAGCAATGTTTGGAAACTATGTATAATACAGTCGTACAATAACAGGTCTTTGTTTCCCGATTGATTATGATTCGAACACTGTTGTTTCTCGCGACGAATACCATGCAATTGATTAATAAACGAAATTTTTATTCGGAAATAATAGGCGCGTATCTTGCAGAATATTCCAGAGTGTCGCGTTATAGCCAGTTACATAACTGATTAAAGTCGTGTCAATCGTTCAAACAGGCGCGTTTCTCATCCTCTCGTTGCGCGTGCAACAATATCATAGCTGATGCACCCGGCAATCGGTAACCGGTCTCAGCCTTCTTTCCTTCCTTCCTTCCTTCCTTCCTTCGGTATTTATAATATTGTATTTACATATACCTGCATGCGAAACATTCCATGTGAAATCGCACAGAGTTTGTTCTCAATTTTTCGCATAGTTGCGATACAACCGTAATTGCTCGTTCAATTAGGGAGGTAACGGAAGAAATAAAGGTGTTCATTTGGTTACGTTTGAATGTAGATAATGCCGACCTACAAGTTGACATACTTCAACGTTACCGGCCTTGGCGAGCCGATCAGATTTTTATTACATCAAAGCGGTATTCAGTTCGAAGACAACAGGATCGAGTTTGAGGAATGGTCCAAACTAAAAACCCGTAAGTATACATACATATGTATGTGAAACGAATAGAAAAAGGTAGAGAGTATGTTATAACGAAGATTGAAAAGTACATAAATGTACTGCGATCGGTTCAGAAAATATAGCGAGCATAAAGATACATAGTTGCCCATAGTGTAGACATTGACTCCACAATTGTGCCAAAATTGAATTATTGTAACTTGGCTAATGATCCGAAACTGGGAAGTCACAAGTTTTGCTACTTTAACCATTTTACATCCTACAAGTCAGAAGAAAATAATCAAATTCGGTTTATTCGAATATATCGGAATAACAATTAATTTCGAATTTCTACACCTGATCAAAGAATATTGTTATCTATGCGCGACCGACGCGACGTGACAATACGTACGTATAGTATATGTAGATATACATACGTATGTAGAATATTAATAGGGACATTTTGCAGAAATGCCAATGGGCCAGCTGCCCGTCTTGGAAATTGACGGAAAGCTTTTCCATCAGTCGAAGGCAATCGGCCGTTTCATCGCCAAGCAAAACAATCTCTACGGTGCGGATGAGTACGAGGCTTTACAAATCGACGCCACTATCGATACCATCGACGATCTGAGAACAGGTATGTACGTGACTGTATCACGCCTACTTGTCGGTATATATGTACTTCTCCTATATGATTAGAGTGTTGAGAAAATAGTGATAAATACCGAAAAATTATCATTTCTGCGAACATTGTCATTCTTGTGTTTATTTTCAATCGATTAATTTTCATAGCATTATCGCAATACCATTGGCAAGAAGATGAGGGTTTCAAAGCGAAGCTCAAAGAAGTTGCCTTCCAAAAACTTCCCGTCTACCTCGACAAGTTGAATGAACAAGTTAAGAAAAATGGTGGATACTTGGTTGGTGGAAAGGTAATTAAGTACCTTGCTACAGATTTGCGCGAGTACGATCTAGACTTTTAGAGTTTTAGAGTTTTAGATTTTTAGATTTTTAGGCGACCAGTACGCGTTCGACGACATTGTCCTGGCTGAAAAATGGTCAAAATTACCGTTTCCGTTTCAGTTGAGCTGGGCAGACCTCCACTGGACCGCGAGCACCGACCTACTCTCTACTATCGCAGGCTCAGAGGTGAACAAGAACCATCCCGAACTGCAGAAGTTGGTGGAGAAAGTTAAAGCGTTGCCCAACATCAAGGCTTACCTTGCTAAGCGACCGAAAACTCTACTATGAAAATGAAAGAAAAATGGATCTTTCTGGCTTTATTACAGGCACTCGACACAGATCACCCGAAATCAAATGTATAATGTATCATCGATGTTCTTTAATTAGTTTTTCGCACGACACTCGCACACGTCTTCTACATGATATTGTAGGTCATAGATCATAACGATACAAACGTTACGCTTGGATTTGTTCGCTTGATTGGATAAACGAACAGGGAAAGTGGAGTTGTGTACGATGCATGTACAAAAATAAATACGAGTACATGTTCTTCGAATGATTTTGTTTTTCTTGTCAGCGATCAATCGTCAATCACAACGCTCGCAACAAGAGGATACGAATTCTGTGCCGGCGAATTCGGCCTCGTTGTCGGGACCCTGCAAACTGGAATAGCTGACTGTAGATTCGTATTTATGGCAAAATGTTCTTTTTTCAAAAGAACATTAGGAAACTGTAGGAAACTGTTACCAAAGTTAGCAGTCCTCGAAGGCCGTTAAGAAAAGCACTCGTCGACGTTGTTGTTAGCCTCGTTGTCGCTCTTGGCGATCGAGACGATCAAAAGACGGGTGGTTGATTCTCCTGTTCGTTCGTAGCCGGCAAGCTGTTCAGTTCGGTGCAGATCGTTGACCATCCGATGCTCGTCATCTTTTGGTTGTCGTCACTGACTGATATCGACTGGGAATTCTGACGATCTTCCGCCTGTCTAACGATAGATCTCGGGTACCTCGAGAGGCTGCTATACGTTGGCTGTCTAGGCACCGATTTACGGCCGCAATGGTTGGACAGCATCGACTGAAAGCAACCTTCGGTTCGTTCAACTTGATAAACGCATTAGAATTACAAGCGCGAATACAACCGAATCACTGGAAAAATAATATTACGCGCGCCTCTTCCAGATATTCAATTGCCCGGTACATATATACATACATACATACATACATACATACATACATACATACATACATAGAACGTTTCTTCGAGACGATATTCCTCGTTGAAAACTTACCTTGAAAGCTTCTCTGAATTTGTTGGACATGATGTTGTACAGAACGGGATTCACCGTAGTGGAGAGGTAGTAAAATACCCCGGAGACGTACGTGAGGATGGTGTAAACTATTACTAAGGCGTCTTCCGGTTCAGCCTTGGTGTTTTGCGCATAGACGGCCAACAGTCTCTGGGCATGGAATGGTGCCCAGCATATGAAAAACGCCACAACTACCGCAACTGCAACGATAAAGAATAAAAGTTTTAGACGAATGGTGTTCCCTTCGAGCCATTCATCCTTTGCCTCGAACTATCCCACCAATTCAGCCGGTAACGGACCAGTAACCGTACCGAAGATCTTCCTCCTTCGTATCCTATCGTGTTGGACGAATATCTGAATATCAATCAACCAAAAAATATTCATGCGAGTCGAGTCGCTGAATAAATATTTTTACGTCAACGTGGTCGTTTATTACGAACCGGCTCCAATATTGGAGGATACCATTGAAAATATTCCCTTTGAAGCTGCTTTATCCAAGATTGTAGATAAAGTGTGTTGCTTCCATAGCGTGCTCGAGCATATGGTGCATACACTTTATAGAGTATACATAGAGTATAGTATTATATAGGTAGATAGAGTACAGAGGGTAGGGTAACGACGCGAGGGTGCGGTGTATAAAAATTCTTTGAAAATCTATTCCTATGCATCATGTATTCGAGAAATGGTGACGGAACGAGATCAGGAAGAAAACAAATCGAAACAAGTAGATAGTATAATTATTTAGGTGGTACAAACAGAGGAGAGAGAGAGAGAGAGAGAGAGAGAGAGAGAGAGAGAGAGAGAGAGAGAGAGAGAGAGAGAGAGAGAGAGAGAGAGAGAGAGAGAGAGAGAGTATTCAGCAACAGGTGGGAGAAAATCGAAGGGATGATTCTTCATGACAATACAAGACGAAAATCAGGAACACGCACGCGACTTTGTTTATTTTCTCGGTAAAGATTTGACAGGGAACGATTTATACAGTCGCGTGCAGCTGCAACACATTGAACGGACTGAATTCTGGTGCACGTTGCGCATAGCACATTGCTCACTGCGAAGAAACGGCATGGCATGCCACGCCGCGCGCCGTATCACCGAGATTTCATTTTGTAGCAGTATTTTACATTTTATTCCGGACGACATACGACACGTGAAAATCTATCCGGAGCGGCGCGGCGGGGTGAGGCACCTGCATATTGTATGTGGATACATACGCTCGGTATGACGCGAGCAATTTTTACCGGCGATTATCTCTCTTGAATGGGGAAACAGCTATCAGGGATCAAGATAAGTGACCCCAATGCAGTCGTAAATTCGAGGGCCGATATTATCGGAGAAATCCCGATGCTTTTTGGCCCTTTATTTTCTTTCTGACAGCCGGATCACACAATTATCTTTGTCCACGTGGTTGTCCACAATTTCAGGGACCGATGATTTTACAATAAAAAATAATCTACATAGATGAATATAGTATGCACGTACGATCAATACCAACGGTACTTGTGCAATTGAACACAGTAGGTACGTCGACGTGAAGTTTGAAGCCACGTTTTAAATGAAACTCCGGTTCAAGGACGATCTTGCTGGATCCTTTAGATTCTGTCTGGTCCTGGATAGCCATGAATTCTGAAGCGGTATCTATTTACGGCTGTATTTTGGCAGCCGCGATTT
The DNA here is from genome assembly GCF_050948215.1 of Halictus rubicundus. Classification (NCBI taxonomy): domain Eukaryota; kingdom Metazoa; phylum Arthropoda; class Insecta; order Hymenoptera; family Halictidae; genus Halictus; species Halictus rubicundus. The sequence goes on along the minus strand of NC_135162.1, from coordinate 12,239,228 downwards.
CTACATACACATACTTTTACACGGAACCGCGCGCGCATGCCAATGCGGTCTATTTCTTGATCGATCCGCTTATGCAAACGTTGATCGTCGATCTATAATCTATGTGTATCGTAGGTGGTGCATGCGGTTCAACCATTAAAATATCTTAGCAGCTGATGCTTTACGGTTGATGCTGCTATCGCTCGTAAATCGTACGTGTATCTTTTTAGTAGGGTTGCAACGCTTTGTTCGTAGTTTGTGGATAAGACTGAATCTTAATGGATTTTCGGACTCGCAGATATTTATACTCTTAACACCGGATACAGACTGGTAAATCTCTCTCTCTCTCTCTCTCTCTCTCTCTCTCTCTCTCTCTCTCTCAGTCTTGACGCTTTCGCATATTCTAGTTCTCGAAGGCCAGACTATCTTATTTCTTGTTTCTGTAGGACTTGCGAAGTTGGTGAGTTGCACAATTCCCAGATCTGATTTTTACGTAGCACAACACGCGTTTATCGATTGCACGTGTCCCGCCTCGTAAATTCAGAACTATAAACGAGGTGGTTTTCGCTTTGCAGATGATTCGCAAAAGGGACGCTTTCGTTAGGAATCGTCGAGTTCTCTCCAGGCTGTTCGACAATTTGCAAGTAGAGTCGAAGCAGGGCCAACGTATTCTACATACATCGATGACGTCGGGGAAACAATAGATGACAATTAATGCGCGCGTTTTATCGTGAGTATCAACTTGTCGAATAGACAAATTGATACATATCGTGCTATCGCTACAGTTACCAACAATTCAAAGACTCTAATTCTTCGGCGCTTCAAACGAAGAAACACGTTTTCTACTGTAACGTATAAAACTCTTTCGTTAAATTCCATCAAGTTCATTTTACGAGGCTCTATATCACGACCGACCATAAACCTAAATAGATTAGCATGATTCGAGGCGAAGTTTATAGCTTGTAATGTCTATAGATCTAAAGAGGCACGGAAAAACGTTGTATTATATTATTCTCGACGTAGAAATAATAAAATTACTCAAGTCAATTTCACATAATGTGCGGAAAAGACTGTCAAAAGAGACTGTTGCGGCCGATTTAACCGAAAGTGCTGATGGTGTCGTTAAGAAACGGCATTTCCATACGGATGGTGTTCGCGACCTCGCGCCGAGGGAAATGAACCGTGAAAAGAACGTCGAATGCTCGATGATCCCTTCTTTGGCGGTCCTTCTTCTTCTTCTTCTTCTTCTTCTTCGATGTTCAGGTTCAGGACTTGGAGTACCACGAGGCGAGGCATCAACACCGGCATTAAACCGGTTTTTAAGATGACGGCGACGCGATGTCGCGCGTCGCACCTAGCACGTGGCACGTAGCATGTCGCACCGAGCTTGTGCTACGAGAAAAACGAATAGACTGTCCCAATCGTCGACCCATTGGTGACAGAAGGAAATGAAAACCCCATAGAAAATCAACGTCCACGTATTCGATGTTACAAGAATCAATTTCTCCGGTCTTTCAGAACGTTCTCAGCCCTTCCGGAGAACGCAATCTTGATTCTCTCCGCGACACGAAAAACCTTTCCGTTGCTGGACGAAACCGCTTTTCACCCATGGAAAATCAAAATTTTCGACACAACACCTTTTTTCAGTTGCTACGTATTTGGAATTTTTGATTTTTGCTCATGGCCGAAACATGGTTGTATTCGCTGTGCCGTCGAAATCTCCTCGGCGTCTATCGATGCCTAGACTGCCTACGGGTGATTACCGGTAGTGGCGTAGTAGGCGGCATCGCCCACGTTGGGAAATTACGTTCTAGAGTCCATACAAAAATACAAATCTAACAATATCTCTCGAAAATGGTTACCGCATCGTTCGGTTAACGCTAACAGTCAGTCAAATATGTAATCCTGCTCCACTTCCCTGTACGTACTTTCTTCTAGTTTATCTCTGTAGACGATAAAACGATAAAAGTAGAAGATTCATCTTGCTGCCGTCAAACGCTTCGATTCGTTTCGCCTCGCTTCGTTTTGATTTGGTTCAGTTCGAACTAGAAACGATCCCCGATCGTATGGAACGTATGAAACGCATGGAACGAAATGATGGCGCGAGTCGCCTTTTCGATTCGATCGGATTCGATCGGATTCGATCGTATTCGTGAGAAACCCGGGCAAGTGGATTACACCGGTTACATCATACCAGTACCAGTTGGAGCAGTTGGAGCAACGAATTTTCTGTCCAACACCGAAAAACGGCCCGAGTTCATAAAACAATTGTCCGCCGAAAAATTGATCGTCGTCGAAAGCTATTTCTATGGCGTCGTAAAATAAAAACGCCTTCGTGTTGGATGGATTAAGTCTCTCTGTCTCTCTGTCTTCGCGCCCATCGTCGTCGATATTTTCCCAGTTGGCCAAACAACAAGTCAAACATCTCGGCCTGGTTATCTCGGGGAGTGTCGAATGTCTTTTCGTTTTTCTAGTTGAGGCAGCCGATTGCGTGGCCGTTAATTGCGGGCGTGAAAGAACCGGTTTCGAAAACGATGCTCGAGGTGATTCGAAGAATCAGAATCGAAAATGACGGTTCCTCGGAGAAAAGATATTTTCCACGGAAAGAATATTAGTCGCGCTCTTTTCTCGATATGCGGCGCATACGTGCACAACTGCTTCCGACATTGACACGTATGCGTATGGTAAATAGAATTTCAGTCGTTCGAACGTCGATCAAAGCGTTTCATTTGTCTTTCAAATGCTAAACGATGCTGGAAAATCTGTGGAATTGATAAATTCAAGCTGCTTCTCCCGCATATGGTTCGTGCGCCATACGTATTCACCAGAGACAGTTCACGGTCCTTTCTTTGAAGGTTGATGACCTTCGGATATAGAACTTGGCGACAAGTACAAACTAACAAGTACTTGAGAAAGAAATGTCTACTTACCCAACATATGAATTACGTTTCTTTGCGCGGCGCTCTTCCCTTTGCCACCGTCACAGTGCGTCGATCCCGTCGATAAATGGTTCCTCTTGACGGTTCCAGTCAGCCGTCTCGATCTTCTCAGTTGGATGCCGATCAAGATGTATAAAACCGTGATGATTGTCATGGGGACGACGAAAAAGAGCATGGTCGATACTTGGAAGGCGTGCTCGATCAGGATCGTCTTGACGGAGCATCTAGCGGTGTCCAAGATAGCCGATCCGTTGCTGTACTCGTAAACGATTCCGAACTGGATCGCTTGCGGCACGGCCAGGCAGAGCGCCAACACCCAAATCACGATGACAAATTTCACCGCCCGGGACAACTTTGACATCGTGTGAGAGACGATAGGATGACAGATCGCGACATACCTGAAGGAAGAGAACTCGTGTTGAGAATTTCTTTTGTCCGGGACGACGTATCATTTTGAAAACGATTACCAACGATTGTAAATTCGAGATTCTACGTCGAACGTTGGTTTAGATTTTACGCGTCGCGGCATACACTCTAGGATGCGACGACGACGATAATAAGCGAGTCGTCTCACGAATGGTATTGGAATCGTATTAATAGACTCGGAAGAGGATAGCTATCGAATTACTATTCATAGAAAGAATGAAATATCGCTACAAGAAAAATTCGGAAGTCAGCGATGATTACATCCAGAGAAGAATGATCTATGCATGTGGATTTCGAGGTGACTAATAGCTTGGCCGCTCTAAAACTGTCACACACAAAGGAAGAGAAAAAGAGAAAGAAAGAAAAAAACTGCGATACGAACGAAGTATTAGGATTCCATGTAAAAGAATATTAGTCGTAATTCTGTGAACAGGAGACAGCGTCGTAAATTCTGCCCACGTATATTACAGACTCCAGCTGCTAATTTTCCCTTTGCTTCGCATCGATCTATTCCCAGATGAGATTAGAAATAGGTGCCCGAACATTCTCTCACGTTCGAAAAAAAGATTTTCCGCGCGCATTCGATTCGCGTCTTTCGAGAAGGGTTACTTCCGACAGTTGTGGGTCGGCGTGGCGGCACGGCGGCACGGAGACCCACGCGTGACAAGGGGACGACGCGACGCGACGCGACGCGACGCGCGTAACCGTAACCATAACCACGCAACCAGGAACCTCGATGCTTTTAGACGAGAACGTTTCTCGGTCTATACTTATCGGAGGTCGAAATCTGTTTGGTTCTATTGCGCAGCTAAATGCCGAAACAACGTTTTGCTATCCGACAAGAATGTTGATGGATCCAACACAAGTAGCGTATATCGTTCGATGGTCCCGCAAACTCGATTTCTACGTACATGCTACATATTAAAAGGGACCGCTGGCAAAAAGAGATTTTTTATGTATGTATGTAGCTTTGGCACCCGACGGGGATGGGGACGCGGACGCGGACGCGGGCGCGGGCGCGGGCGCAAGCGATTCTCGAGGTCCGCGTCAGCGACTACCATTAGTCTTGGTCGCGCGAGGGTTCGTTGGAGGGTTGAAACGCGCTCCTGTTCCGGCCAGTAATTCAAAGTCGTTTACGAACCTTTCGACGGTGAACGCGGTGATGGTCAGCACGGTGGCGTTCGCGGACGTCTCCGCGGCGAATCCCTGAATAATGCAGAAGGCTTCGCCGAACACGTACGGGAAACGGGACCATATGTAGTAGATTTCCTGCGGCAGGCCCGACAGCAGCAGCAGTAAATCAGAGATGGCCAGGCTGAATAAGTAGTAATTGGTGGCGGTGTGCATCGACTTGTTACGCGCGATCACGACGCAGGTCGACACGTTCCCGATTAGCCCGGTGAAAAAGATCACCCCGTAAATCACCGTGATCGGCAACACGATGTAGAGCGGATCGCGTCTCGTCGACGAGTCCTCCTGTTGCAGGAACGCGGCGATCGGGCTCGTCGTGTGATTCTCGAATCTCGTGCCAGGGATCGGTAAGTCTTCCCTCGTTGGATCGTATTGCACGGACGAGCGAATCGCTCCCCCGAGATCATCTCCGGACTCGTTCAGACCTCTCGAGATCATCTTACCTTGCTGCTTCTCCGGATACTCGTTAACAGGGAAAATCCTCCTCGAGGATTAGACGAGACGACCGCGCGTTCTCCCCTGGTTCGTCGACCAGCTTCTCGCGAACAAGACCGAGACTCTAGCTGCGATTCGACTTTTGCGTATTCCGCAGAACTCGGTGCACCCCTGTTTCGAAGTTTAACAGTCGGCTGCTTTGCGCGTTTTAGACGCGCGCTCGCTCTCCTTCCTTAACGGATCCGCTTAGGGAGGAATTTATTGGCCGGTGTCTGGTCGCGATGATTGCTCCAACTATGTTCGACGACCTTCATTTCGTGCTCGTAGCGTTCTATACCGGTCCGCATCGGTCCGATCGGAACATGGATGCGCCGATAGATCGATTAGACTCGTCTCGTCTCGTCTCGTCGTAGATTCTATCTGTTCTGCCGGACAAACGTTTGCGGAGATCAACTTGTCTCTGGCCGTGGTCCATCCGTAACTCAACGATAGCTGCCGAGTCCGGGAGCAACCGGACGAACGTCGAAACACGAAAAGGCTCGTCTCGAGTGTTGCTAAACAATCTGGCCAGCCCGAGGAAGCCTCGGCTGAATCGATACGAGGCCTCGAAAATAGATCGCATCGACCGGAACGCCTCCGCGAAAAATCGTCTTCTCCAGTCGACGAATAGAAATTCTTCTCCTCGGGGACATATTAATAGAAGATTGCCGCGGCAGTATGGGGTTTATTATGGACCCGAGCCTTCACCGTCGGATCAGCACGTGACAGCACGCGGGAACCGTCGCGACGGAACAGTTCGCGATTGTCCGGATCGCAATCTTCGAACTGGAAATTCAGAAATCGAATTAGTTGGGTTTTGCCAGAAACCCTAACACCCTAACATTCAACATGTCTATAGAAAAAATCAGCGCACCGCACCGCACCGCGCTAGCCAAGTGCTCTACTCGACCATCTCTCGGCGATGATCGATCAACCCGATCGTATCGATATCGGTTTGTTTATCGCGCCGAGTGTGATCCAATTACAAAACTACCGCGTCTTCTCGTCTAGAGAAGATGTCTGTTTTTACGTTTGTTTCAAACCACCTGGCACTATGCGAACATTCTTAGAGTCGTTGAACCGTTAACTTTCAGAACAACTGTAGATTTGATTCGATCGAACTTTGCTTTCTTTCGAGCACTGCTACACAGATTCTCCGAATTTTCAATTGCCCGCAAAAATGATCATCTTTTCAGACACCTGGCACCGTACACGATCCATCGATCGACACACAATAGTCCACTCGAAATCGAGGAAATCGACACTTTGAACTTTGAACTACACCAACCCGTCTCTGTCGTCTGTGAATTTCTTTATCCATTAATTTAGCGAATTTTCAGATAGAGCCGCCAACAGCAGCTTAAATTTCACCAATTATACGGAACACGCGCAGTTTCTCGAAGCGCGCCGCGTTTCTCGAGTCACGGCTAAGAAGCCGTTCCGAGTGCTGAAATGATCCTCCTTTCTCGATAAAAGCCGCCCGGTTCGTTCCAACTCCAACCACCCGACTCGATCATCCCGCGGTTCATCCGCGACTGAATCCTCTTTCGATTATCTGCAGCTCGCTTACTGGAAACGTATCCGCCTGTAGGAGCGCGTTTAATCGTCGCCAAAGCGGATTGATTCGCGCGGGTCGCTGCGCCGATCCTATCCTATCCTATCCTATCCTATCCTACGAGCTATGAATATTTCCAGCGCGGTTCGGTGTTTGACTCGCGCGCACGATAAACAAAATCTAATCCCAGTAAGATGAAATGTTGTTGTAAACGGAACAACGAACAACGCAGCGCAACGTAACGCGGCGATCCGGATCCGGAAGCGGTGTATGTAGTCCGCGCGTTGTCACTGCCACGTTGATCCGTCCAGCCGTGTTAACAATCCGCTGTGATCTGTGATTCGATCGTGAGAGCAGGCCGTTGCAACCGAAACGGCAGTTTTCGCTCTTCACCTTTGCAATATCGCAATCAAATCTATCGAATTTGCTGTACGACTTTCGATCCTCTCTTTTCATGCTTGTATTTCGCGATTTGCTCCTGGCCAGGATCGTAGGGTCCATGAGATCTTTTAGAAACGATGGTAAGCATGTGTGTAGCGATACCGTTCAAGCGATCGTGATCGTGATTCGAAGTAATTAATAGATCATTCGCGTTATCGAGGCCCTGACCCTAATAACTGGAGTCATCCGACACACAGAAACTCTCTCTCTTCTCTCCCGTTTGTGTGTGTGTGTGTAAGTGATCGAAGAAAAGGAAGCGAGCGTTAGCATGGTTAGGACGTGAAAAGAGTTTCACGCATTCTTCGGTCTACACGAATCTTTGCTATTAGTTTGTAACGGAAAATGCCGACACCCGTTGGTTGCTTCGTAAATCGTCAAAGTCAAAGTCTTTCCAGGTTTGTAAAAACACCCTGTTTTTTTTTCTTTTTAACCACGCAACGCGCACCGTTCTCACTAGCGTTCAAAGTAGACGAAAAAGGGAAGGACGGAGAGACGGAAGAAGAAAAAAAGACAACGACCGCTACACCGCCGATGAAAACGTTCGCCGAGGATCACTGATCGAAAGCCGATCGTAGGATGATCCGGCCGACTTTCGCAAACGTCTGATGCCCACGGGAACCGAACGCGTTGTGTGGCCGCGGCGATGCGACGCGCGACACGGGACGCCGTCAATTTGAAAGAAGCGTCGCCGCGTTGGGCTCTTCGCACAACCAAACTCGGGGAACGGAAAACGGATCATCGAAACTATCCTCGATAACGCCCCCGGTATACTGTGCTGCACCAAGTTTACCGGAAAAGTATGCATGTATTTACATATGTACGTACTGAACACATGCAGTTCGTATCATGAATACAGTAGCCCGCGCTAATATTCAAAGAGCCTCTTTTGCAATCTTCTTACAATCGAAACCGAACAACGTGTAAAAGAAATTTTCAACATACTACTATGATTGGTCCGAATCGCGAAGAAAGTATTTTGAAAAGGTTGTTGTCTTTATTCTTAGAATTTTAATTGATCAGTTTCTGTATCGCGAACCTTTTTAAAAATACGTTTTGCACATTTCTGTTGTGTTAGTTTGAGATTGCGATGATTATATATATATTATGAAAATATCGCAGCTTTTTACGACTTGCCTGTTACATAGAAAATGTTGTTGACTTTGTTTTCGTTCCAAGACCGAACTTATCGGTCGGAAACGATCATCACTGGATACCTTCTCTCTCTCTCCCTTATTTGCTGCATATGCAATACTGTAGCGGCAGACAGCCGAGGCAACCGATCGCGGTTCCCATTGATTCCTCGAACTGATTCGTATCGAACGAACGACACGCACAACGGCTGTGCGGATTTTAATTTGAACCAGACTTGTTGTCACCTCTTGTTGCATCCGAGTGTCACTCTACATGCGTAAAATAACCGTGAAAAATAAAAACGAAACGAGATCAGTGCATCGAAAGAAAAGATAAATCTGGAAATATAGACCCATCCAAGTGTCCCGTTTATGGACCTGTTTTTTACAAAACGGACACTTTACAATTGATTTAATATTTAAATCTTATTTCATTATTTACGCGTAGTCGTTAATGTTATACTTATGAAACGAAAAACTGATCAGAAATAAAATTATTTTCTGCTGAGCAATTTCTGTTTTAATTTCTTTTTTTTTTTCTCTTAATTTTCAAGTGTCCATACTTCCCTATCAGCGGTAGCGTATGTACAATATAATAGCTTCGGATCAACGAAAGCTAACTTTCTTTCCGTTTCGTTATGAGAGAAAAGTGTCGAATTCGAAGATAAGATCAAGGAAAAATAAATTGCGAACAAACGTTGAACGTTCCTAGAATTTATTACGAAATAAATATATGTGTAATAGGTATCGGTGAATCGATTGGTATAATAGCTTTCGTTCAGTCTTCTGCAACATCGATTACTCTCCATCACCCCAGGGGTCTTATAATTTGTCAATTGATCCATCATTGACGGAGTAGACCTAGTTAATTGAATCGTTCAGCAAACGGACGACGAAATTAATCCTCCGCAAATATGGGAATGTGAATTGGCTGGATCGAACAGAAGATCAAGGAATAAAGAAAATTACGTTAATATAATTACATGAATCGATTAAATTGAACAAACTGAAGAGAAACGGTCATTTTCATTCGGATGGTCTACCGAATTCAACGTTTTCGAACGCTTTGTAAATTCAAACAAGATAATATCTTCTTCTCTTGTTTTCTACTACAATAGATACAGAATTAACGTCCTTCAAGGTAATCTAGTTCTATACGTGTATATATTATTATATGTACATATACGTACATATGTATGTGCACATAATTAAAAAACAACTCTAATAGAAAACTCGTTTTATTGATAACTGTTACTCGGAATAGAAGTTATGTGTACCGATTTTATCTCGTCATCGCGTTTCAATATCGTCTGGGCGCAGCAAAAAGGCTGAACGGCCTTTTGCACATGTATATATTATTCGACCAGAAATTTGGTAGAGAAACGGGGCTTGCATACGGGCGACCAATCCAAGAGGTACCGCGCGCAACTGGTCATCTGTCAATATTTTTAGTTTTTATAATGCCAACGTGAAATATGTCTATTTCTTTGGTTGCATACCATAACACGCCTCGCCACACCACCACCACCACCGCACCGACGATCATCATCCAAACGTTCTCTATTAAAGATTCATATTTCTAGATTTCATTTGTAGTTCGAAACGTCGATTTGTTCTTACACCTTTTAGAAATTCTCTATTTTGTTGTTGACATTTGCTTCTGGAACTGGAACAACGAACAAGAAATATTAGCGCGTCTTTAGATTTTTATAGCTTTAGAATTTCGATCGTTTCTGGAATATTACCTTATTGGGTTTACAATCGGTTGTTTTTTTAGAATACAATTTGTAGCATCCTTCATTCTCACCTTAAGTCGAAATTGGTTTTTCTTTGAATTGCATGGTAACGAATTGATTTTTGTAATAAGATTGGATATTGGTAAATTGTTGATCCCCGTTGTCGCTAAAAATACGATTAAAATATCGGTTAAACATTTGTTGTACTATACAAAGTACTGTGCGACAGAAACTATCTTATATTTTTATTTACTCAATGCTCTATGTCTTTCTTCCAATCGTTTCCGTGCATCTACAACAGATTCGGATTTGGCAAATAATTTTTTGTGAAGTTCAGCAAAATTTGGAAGTTTTTTCGTTGCAGAATTTTTCAAATCTGAAAATGAAAACATTATTTGTTTTCTTTTTTTTTTTTTTTTTTTTTGTAAATTTATTCAGTATAGTCTATAAAGTGCTAAAAAATATTTGTGCATATTTGTTGTTTAGAATTCAACGAAGATTACCTAGTTTCTTAACAGTAGCATTTAATGGAGTTGTATTAATTTTCGATTTGCCACGTAATCTAGCCGATGGAGTATGAGATTTAATGTTCATAGAATTCATGGACTTTCTTCGAGATGGAGATAACGTAGTACACTTAAAATTTTTGTTCTCTTTTATCGCAACCATTCGATCGTTGGATTCCTCGGTCACTTTTTTTCTCAGGCAGTGAAAAGTTTGTAGTACAGGTATACGTGTACGCGTACGATTCAAATCCGAGGAATCCGTTTTAATATGAACTCCAATGGTCTTCCTCGTTTCTTTCACATTTGAATTAGTTCTGTTATCCTTTTTGTTTTGTCTTTTGCGTAGTTGTCTTTGTAAAGTTGGTGTTTCAGGCTCGATAAGATCATAAGGTGTACTATTTCCTTTCCAGCGCTGCTGCTTAGTTCTGGGTGTTGAGAACTTTAAAGATAGGTTGGATGGTGACATAACATTTTTTTTATTATTTAACCTGACTCTCGTAGAGCTAGATTCCAATATCTTCAACGAGTTATTATCAACAATCGTATTGAATATTTTCTGTGATTCGCGAGTAAGAATGTTAGGAAGTCTTTGCAGTATTACTACTGGATTTTTCAACAGCAAGCTATCCCTTATAGTGTTTTCTCTTATGGAAGCTGCTATGTCCGTGTTATACATGGCTGGAATTTTTCTTTTTGTTATATCGCTACCAGTTTTCAACGATAAAAGAGATTTCCTCTTGTTCAGTGGTGACATTACTGTTTCATTCGTGTTAAAGAACTTAAATTTCTGTAAACAAACGGGATCTGCCTCTGTTATTTCTCGATGGAGTATGTAGAAACGGAAATTAACAATTTTACACGTGCCTTGAACTTATGTATCTCGTAGAAGTATCGTTGTTATTAAATGATGCACAACGCAATGAACGTGTACAAGCTCCCAATTGTAAACACACGAACAATCGTGATCCTGGCGATCCTGGCGCCAAATCGATAGCGCAGCGAGCGGCAGAGAGGATATGAGAGTATGAGGGTGCTCACGCCCGGAGTTTCGGTGTTCCCGACACAGTGCTGCCCCCTACTAAGATTTTTAGCATGGACAGAACCCTTTCCGAGCGGGCATCCCGAGCCTGTAAGTAGGCCGAGGGTAATTAGGCGGTAGACGGTAGACGACGTGTGCCGTAACATGAGAATCCTCCTTTACGAATATGGAGTGTAGTTTGTAATTTTCGACTTATGGTTCGCGTCTGTTTCGGATAGTCGAATTATTACGGTATGGCTGATGTGGGCCTAAGTTTAGATGATATAATTAAGAAGTCGAAGTCGTCAGGAATGAGGAGCAAAAGCGGAAGGTAAGGCAATTTTCAAAAATTAATAGTAAATTTACATCGTTGTGGCTTGTGTGTTATCGATTTCTCTATAACCTTAAAGAAGAATTCGACTTACTTTTCAAAGTAATAGTGAAAAATGAAGTAGGATTAATTACATAAATATATAATTACGTTATTTTGTAATTTTTTATACAGTATTCGAAGGAGGATCAATAGGGGTGCGCGTGCTAACGGTTCTGTAAGGGGACAGGGTACGCAAGTAATTACAGATGCACGGTTTAAGATTATACAAAAGAATCGGGAGAAGCTAACAGATGCGAGAGACAAACTCGCAGAAATTGCAAAACAAAGCGACGCTAGATTAAAGTTGGACAAAATCCGCGCGTCACAATTGAAAAAAGTAGAAACACAGTTGCCAGGAATTTCTCGAAAGACAGGTCGTAATGGAAGGTTATCGTTATCAACTAATAAAATGCCTCCAATCATGTCGCATCCCATGCCGCCGAATATTCCAAACAATTACATGCCTCCGCCAACGAGGGCAGTCGGTTACAGACCGCCTCCTCTCGCGGAGCCTCATTACATCGGTGACATGAGCATAGATTACAATGATGGTATAAAAACCATGTTTCTAACAGTTTGATTCGTAACCGATGGAATCGTATAACGAGTTTGCATCTTTTAGACTATTTAATGGAAGCAGCACCTTTACGAAGAACCGTGAATAACGAGTATGCACCTACACCGCCTCCTCCACCTCCTGCATTCAGTATTAACCCTGCGTCTCCGTATACATGGGTAAAACCAGCGAGCAATAGCGTTTCAAGAATTGTACCCTCTAGAAAGCCTGAGGTTGACCGGGAACGAGATAGAGTAAGAGATTATAAAGTTATCGCGCGCTCTTCGATGGTAAATATTTTGATAGAAAATTTAGCAGAACCAGCTGTGAAATGTTAACAGCTACATTTCTACCGACTAATTTCAGACAAAACCTGTTTCCCCGACATACAAAGATGATTGGAGTTTTGGCACAAAATCACGGTACATGTTTTTGCTTGTACACATAACTTGTCCATTTTGCTAAATGTTCTTTGTACGATATCTAATCATTAACGCTATTATATAGTACCATATTAGCGGAAGAGCCAATGGAGTCAAAGTATTACGATTCAAGAAGTCACAGAGACATGGGGGTAAAATCGAGACTGGATTCAGTCCCAAGTAAACCACGTACTATGGGCGTTTTATCTAGACCCAAAACTTCTTCTAGTTCATCGTCACAGTCTACTGGTTATAGAATTGTAGTGTCAAATTTACAAGCGAACGTTACTCAAGAAGATATTAAGGTATTACTATTGGATCAACGATTCGTGAAAAGCGAACGTGGACACTGGTTTAAGTAAATCAAATAAAAAAGATTAACATTTTTTATTTCAGGAATTATTCGAAGATGTAGGAGAATTATTAGTATCGAGATTAGTACGACCAGGCACCGCAGAGGTGATTTATAAGACGTTAAAGGATGCCACTAAAGCTGTTGAAACTTATCACAATAGGCAGTTAGACGGACATCCTATGAAATGTCTCTTAGTGAATCCACGACCAAAAAATAATCCAACAGGACCTGCTGTTAGATCTATTACAGAGTGAGTATATGTCATTTCGCACGTGTAAAATATTTCTGTAGAATCATTTCTATTTTGCGCGCACGTTTCCAGATCCAGAAGGAGCGTTAGTTCAAGTTACGTACAACCGAGTTTAGGAGCAGTGCACCGTGCATTGTTCGATGATTCTTAATCAAATCGGTATCAGTTTTGTGAAAAAATGCCAAATATAATGGCAATGAATTTTATTCGAAATACTTCTAAACGGGAATAAATGTGGGGCACGGGGAGCTGAAATCAATGTACGAGAAAAACTCAACATGTAGAAAACGAAAAAGTCCTCTGTGGAATTTTCGATAATGGAATATCACTTACTTAAACTTTAATTTCTATAAAATATAGTATCTTTCGGCAGTTAAAAGAGGATGAGCACGATAGCGAATGAATATAAATTGTAAACGACAACCACAAGATGCTTCTTATACCTTTAATATACATCAATAAAACAAGCATTTAGGAATTTTTAATACTTTGTTTTGAATAAGTTGTCGACAAAGGGACAAAATAGCTGTGTATGAAAATTGAATAGATACCTCTTGTTCGTACTATCTGCGTTTTCCCATCAAAACATTCATCGGTGGCAGATTAAAGGGACTGTTTTTTTCTGCTGAGAGCATACGACACGGACATGCCGGCGAAGACAAGACGAAGAACGAGCTCAAGTTCGACTCCAATCTTGCATCTGACGCCGACTCGGAACAAGTTCAGGATTGTAAGAGTTAGCGTAAGCAAATTATAGCATGTTGGAAGCGTCTCTGGTCCACTTTGGTGGTCGTTATCCGTAGGAAAGATTTAGCGCGCAAGATTACGATTCAATGTAGAGGAAAAAATAAGGACAAGGGAAGGACCAGACAAGACAGGACGGGACGGGACGACGCCCTACTACCATCCGGTTGCCGAGCACTCGAAATTCGCAAATCACTCTGGTACTGACTTTCGTAGCGATACATGGTATAGCAAACCGTAGAACTCTGGTTCTCTGATCAACTCTGATAAACGTTAGCGATCGATGCATCAAACGGACTTTTATGGACTTTCTTATACGAGTATTCCTCTTATATTTAACTACTATTCCAATTAAAATGTTCAAAATCGACTTTTGTTCAGGTGTTCGATATATTGTTCGATTTGTAAGAAAAACTAATGTAAAAAAGAATTAAAATTATACGACCAAGAAGGACAAACGTTTGTCCTGCGGATGGCGTTGGGAGAAGTGAGAATGGACAATGGCCGTATATATGTATGTAGGTCGTTTTTAGAGGATTTGTGTCGCAGATATCAGATATCGGAAGAATACACGTTGTTACGATAGAATCTACTAAATATTTTATTTGCTCGGTACAATATGATCACAATATTTGTAGTTTGCAACTACAAGATATAAACGCTAATACACCGTACATGTTGTTACCGACATGCACCGAGTTCTCTCAGAAATAGGTTTTACGTTACCTAGGGAATTGCGAGCAAATAGCCGACAGTTGGTTGACAATTGTAATTCGACGTAGTGAATGGCACATAAATAATTTTTTGTTCCGTCATCATCACTCAAATTTCCGAAGGGAGAGAAGAGATTTGCGAGACGCGATTCCATTTATCTTGGTGAATCGACGAGGTGGATCATTCGACGATATATATATATATATATATATATATATATATATATATATATATATATATATGTATATCTCTATATATATATGTATATCTATATATATATGTATGTATATTAAACGTTGCTTATGTACCTTTGTTGTTACCCTCATCACACATCCACTTGAAAAGAAGATATAGATTTTACAAAATATAAAATATAATAAAAAAAGTTAATTGTAAAATAGTTTAGTACCCGGTATATAGACGCTGCTGCACTACGGTCGTTTCGCTAAAATATGTACAAAATACGTTTTAATTAGCACTGATTACCAATACTGAACCTTACGATCTGAAATAATTTAATTTTCCGTTCTACAGGGTAAGTGTCCGCACGACGATTAAACTTAACAAATTTTGAACTAAATCTGACTTGACTATGTTTTACGTATGAAAGTCTCTCTCTCTTTTTGTCGGTCTGCGAAAACTGCGAAAACGCGTTTAACTTCTACGATTGCAAGTTTTCGACTTGTTTGGCAACCGGAGGACTTCCGCGTAGGACATCTCCAAGCGTTTCAGGCGGGCGACTTCTTCCGACGCGGCGCTCGGCTTGTAGTCCCTGTACTCGAAACTGTTATTGTGCTGCTCGGCGGGGTTATTGTTGCGCGTGTACACGTTGGTTCGTCTGCCGGTCCGCGGCGACTCCTTCGTCCTGTTCGCGTAACTGAAATCGTTGCACACGGGGCTGGTGTTGTTCTGCTCGAGGACGTTGAACGGCCTGTACTTCTTCTTCCCGTTGCTGTTCGACTTCGCGGAGACGATTTTCGCGTTCGTCGTCGGGATCACGTCCGGCGTGCTCGGCGGCAGATCGTTGTGCACCACTCTCCTGCTCGAGTGTTTTCTCGAGGATTTTTTCGAGATGTGAACGCTGGTGCTCAGATAGTCCAAGTGGTAGCCGTGCTTCTTGCCCTCGAGCTTGCCGGCGTGTTTCGCTGGTTCGTGACGAGCAGGCTCGTTGTTCTGTCGGTCGTTGCTCGCGTTCAGTTGCAAAGTCGGGGTCTTTATCCTGTACGGGGGCTCGGACACGACGGACGCAACCACCGAGGACACGACGCTCTGATTATCGTCCGTGGTTTCGCTGGGCAGGTCCTCCTGCTGAGCCAATGCCGAGGAGGACTGTGGCTGCGAGGCGATCGTGCTGCTCGTCGAATCGTCCAACAGCGGCAGCTTCTCGCCTTCGTCCTTCGCTTCCGCCGCTCGCTTAAGAACACTGAATATTTGGCTGAATATTTGCCGGTACTCTGGCGTTTTACGGAACCTGCTCTCGAACGGGCTGTTGTCGTCGTAAATGCTAAACTTGCAGTCCTCGCCGTCGGCGATCGAACAAAGGAACGAGCCGGGCCTCTCCTCGGTCTGCGTCATTTTGTTGCTGGTCTCGTCCTGGAACCCGGAAGACGACGTCTCCGCCTCGGAGAAGTCTGTCGGGGTGGCGGAGAACGGTTTCTTACCGCACATCTCCGATTTGGCACGCGTACCGTTCCCGACGATCGATTTCGTCGACTCTGCTTGCAAGTCCCCCTCCAACGATGGGTTCTGGAAACTGTTGAACTCTCCCGACATCTCCAGCTCCTCTTGCAACGACATTGCCGGCACACCGTCCTTCCGCCGCGGCATAGGACGTCTTTGGACTTCTAACAGAGCTTGATACTTCTCCACGAGAATTCTGTACGGATTCTTCAGATCGATGGAATTGCTGTCTTCGTGATTCAAGTCCTGCAACCGATAGATTTTTATATTTCGTATTCGCGTATCTCGGCATCTCCGAGTTCTGTTCGTTTCGGTTCGGTTCGGTTCGGTTCGGTTCGGTTCGATTCGGTTCGATTCGATTCGGTCTTCAACCACAACATTCGAATTTCATATCTCGATAAAAACTAAAATAGACTCGCAGTCAGCCAAATACGCTTCGTGGACATTTTCTGATCATCGATTTTCATCGTGGTTTCTTTCCAATTATTTTCCAATCATCGAAATTTTGGGTAGTTATGTGCAAAACAAGGATATCTGGATTTGTGATAAAGGAGGCGCCAGATTTATAGGATATTAAATAAGAGAAAGCAACGGTGTTTATTGAAAAAATATACTTTATTTAAGATCATATAAATCTGGCACTTACACCTTACAACAGAGTCTTAACAAATATTTCGACTAGATACGCTAACAATATACGGTTATGGTACAAGCCGAATAAACGAGACAAGTTATAAGTATTTCCGACAAACTAAGCAAAACTAACTCTAAAAGATAACTGCATCACCAAACGTAATTTACTGTATGGTTTTACACGATTACAACGAACGACTACATTACCGAATATAATAATTACTTTCTAGATTGTTAATTTGAAGCAGTCTTATTATGTCTTTGGAAAACACTTTTCTTGTTCTTTACGGTATAGAAAATGTTCTTACAATTTCGGAAAATTCTACCAACGTATGCTATTGTACAGGGCGTAAGCGGACGGGTGGTATAACCGTGCAGGGGATGATTCTACATGTAAAAGTAAGTAAAAAAAAAAGAACAAAAAAAAAAGAAAAAACAAAAAAAGGAGGAACATTTTTTCTTTTGACGCCTCGTTTTCGAGAAAATCGAGTTTTAGAATGCATCGAATACGAGTGCTATTATGTATGTAGAGGTAGGTAGGAATCGTCTGACGCGTCTGATCATAATCAACCAATTCTACTTGCTGTATATACACTGTAGCACGCGAAGAACCAATAAATCCGAAAAATGTCCAATTTTTCGACTTGTTTCAACGTGTAGAATCATCCCCCGGCCGGTTCTACCAACCGTCCGGCCGCACCCTGTACATTCGTTGTCCGTAAAGAGCAGTTGCGCTCTGTTGTAAGAATCATTTCATCTCAGAGAGTTTAACATTATTTTCATCATCGTATTTCCAACTAAATTCGATAATATTTTTGACTAACGTCAAAACGTTCAACTATAAGATTCATCGCATTTTATTTACACCGAACCTTAGCGAATCGAATTCAAATATTTTTCGAATATTTATCGTCATGTTTAACATTCCGACATGTTCTCGAACTGATTTTGTTTCTTTCAGAAAATATCGGAATAATGTCAAGAAGAAGATGTCGAGTTGAAAGCGTCTTTGATACAAAAACTATAAACTAGTAGCTGTTACGAATATGTAGATTTGTGTTAATGAAAAAAGAAACTGTTTCAGGCTTAATCAATTAAAGACCCTTCTCTGCCGCATCGACTGCTTAAGCAGAGAAAACAATCAAGAAAATTATTGGTTCCAATTAATGTGCCACTACTAATGGAAACCAGTATTTCGAACGAGTATTTTACTATTTACTATACGCAATAGGAATCGAATAATGATTATTTATTGAGTGATTTCTCTGGTCAAATGTCATTGTTTACTTTAGATTTGAATTAGTTGAAAATAGAATATACCAAATGTCCTAGAGCAATTTCACGCGATCTTTGATCGTAAAAATCTTTCTGAGAATGAAGATCGGTATTCGAAAAGGTTTCAACAACAACGGCATAACGCACTCGTTCTTTATGTACCATATCGTGTGGAAGAAAACAAAAATCAACGACGGTGCTTTCCATATACACGCGATAGTTGTCCATAACGAGGAACGAAATTCTTTATTCTCTCTTTTTGCCTTGGATTTCATAATGATTGTTGCGAGTCTCTCCTAAAGCAAATAAAACTAGATTACTTCCATTGTTAAGGGTATCGTTCACGAGACACTCGAAGGATGTATGTATGTATGTATGTATGTATGTGAAAAGACGGGCGAATCTGAAAGTGTCCATGTATATTGTTTTTGTTACCGACAAGATCACAGTATGTCGATCATTTTTTGAATTTGAAACTCTATCGATGCGCGGTACGAAAGGTAGATTCTATTTAAAGAGATGAAGGTGACCTTGCAATCTCCGAAACGCCTTCGCCCATATAAAATTTGTTCGCATCACAATATTTCCCCTTCCATACCATGCGAGTTTTGTGTATCATGTTTTCATATTCTAAACGACGGAAATATTCGAGGTGGAAAGGGTTCGTGGGATACGCTGCATGTAATCTAGAGACCACTAGACAACTAGTTACAGTTACAGCATCTGCACCGTGACAAGTTCCGAAAAGAAAAATAGCTTGGGAAGCGGAAAATCGATGAGACGGATGAAAGGGTAAGAGGAAAAGACGCGTGATCATGCATGGATAAGGATCGGCGAAACAAACAACATCTGGAAAAGTAGGGGAAAAAATTTACCTGCGTTAATGACTCGATATCGCGTTGACTATCGCTAATTAGCGACTCTGCCATACTCATGACGTCGCATTCTTCCTGATCCAACATTACAGAAATTTCGTCGTGCGTTTTTGTTTCCATTCCCCGCAAGCATCGTCCACATAAATGCCCCCGTCTGCAAACATAATACGATTCATGAGTAGTCGGTTTAATAAGATAATTCAACGAGGACTGAAATTTCTATTCGACTTTTGTGTCTTGCGATTGAAACATTTTTGATTTTGCATAAAGATCCGCAGTCTATTGACGATAGCTGAACAAAATAAGGGAAATCATGATTTGATGCGTTCGACGTACCTGACTTCTTCGAGCGCATTGATCTCTTCTTGTAGGTTCTTCACATCTTGCGCTTTGCTGCGCAAAATAGTTATCTGTTCTTCGAGAGCAGTGTTCTCCTGGAGCAAGGTAGCAAGTTGTTGGCCAAGGTCCGCTGCCTTCTTGTGCTCCCTCGCTCTTTGATTCCGCGCGTCTTGCAACTGTCTCAGCAATTCGGTCATTTCTGCTTCAGGTTCGGTAGCGTTCTGAAAATATTTTCATAATTCAATATGGTTTAACTGGCATAGCTCTCTCTCTCTCTCTCTCTCTCTCTCTCTCTCTCTCTCTCTCTCTCTCTCTCAAGACAACAGTTCCTTTCGCTCCGTTGCGAGAGCATCTATCCGATCTAGCCGAAACAAAATTGACTTGAACGCATCTGAACAGGTAGTGCTCTACGGCGACTCTCTTTTCAGCGATCAAACTGTCAGATTCATCGGCGTATAATGTTCAGTGGTAAACGGTACAGCAGCCGATAATCGGACGAGTTATCTGAGATATCCTGCGAAATGAGTTCTATGAATATGAAATACCTCTTGTGTGCCGCCACCCGGCGTGACCGATGCTTTCCATAGTGCTGTCTGTGTTTGCGCGGTATTCTTCGATTGACTCGTGGTCTGTTGCCGAAGTCGACTTTCATGCTGTTCGTGTAATTCGTCGATTTTCTTCTGGAGCTCTTCACACCGAGCTTCTAGGGTCTCGATCGTCGAACATTGGCTGTCAATGAGAATTACGGAGAAACCATGCGTTATTCTGGCTCTCGCTCCCTTCACATAGTATCTTTCATGGCCCGCACACATTGTTGTCGCCAGATCAGGGGAATTGGACTCGACTCGACTCGAAGGGAATACAGTTACCACCTCTCTCAGGGTCGAAGGGGAAGGGGAAGGGTAGGAGACAAGTGTTAATCTCAGGCGACTCAGGCCCCGCATCAAAGATTATTTGTTCGTACCTTTTGATAAGTTTTTTGTCGCTGGTGTTTTCTATTACAAGACGATGATTAGCTCGTTCTAAATCCTGAATGCTCACTTCTAACTGTTCATAAATTTTTAGCCGTGAATCATTTACTTCTCTTAGCGCAGCGGTTTGTTTTTTCATATACTGAAAACAGTTCGTACGTCTGGTTATTCAAATAAAACACAATCGACGTAAATCTATTGTAACGCAGTTAGTATTTAATTACCTCGATTTCTTGTGCCTGTTCCTCGATGGTAGACTGGTGCAGTTTAATGATGTTCTCTAGCTCTTTATTCCGTTCCAAGAGTGTCTTGCCAAGTTCTGCCGCTAACTGCAGATCTGAAAAAGAGATAACAGTCAATTAGATTTATTCATATTTTAAATGATCGTTTTATAGTGCTATTTAAGGCGGCGGTACTAGATTTACAGACTCCTATTGTATGCGCACTGACCAGAGTCGCCAGATTAAGACTTGTCTCCCCACTCTACCTGTGTCGCAATGTCACGTGACTAATCAGGTACTAGCAGAGAGAGAGAGAGAGAGAGAGAGAGAGAGAGAGAGAGAGAGAGAGAGAGAGAGAGAGAGAGAGAGAGAGAGAGAGAGAGAGATAGCGAGAGAAGAGGGGGTAACTGTATTCCCCTCGATTCAAGCCAATTCCCCTAATCTGGCGACTTTGCGTGCACCTACAATCGGTCCAACAAGTATTTGAACTTGATTGTATTTTTGATTCTCGAAAAATTGACTAGATTTAAACTTTGACATTTTCGTAAAAAATGATCGTACGACAATCGTAAGATTATTAACATTATTATACAACTGTTCTATAAACTGGAAATTCCACTAAGAACATCAAACATATTAAAAGTAATTTATCTAAGCAAATTCAGCTATTCACTCGGTCATCGACAATTACAAAAACTTGCCAAGTTTGGAAATTAAATTTGGAAAGATTTAGGGGAATAAAAAGTGATTAGCTCGTTTATTGTTTATTCTGACTTTTAAAAGACACGTTAGCATTTAACAAGTAATATTCCGTAGCATGTTCACGCCATTATCTTCTTTCACGAGTACAGCAATATTGTCTGTAATTTATTGTATCATTATTTACACGCAAAGTTTTAGTAGAAATGGCTGCTTTCCCGTCTGCATTGGTATTGTAAATTCGTCAATTAGCACACGAAAACTGTTCAATTATCATCCTTTTTACTAAATTGTCTATAAAATTGGAAGTGTGTGTAACATGGAAAATTGGAGTGTTCCTAGTGCTTCATCATTTTAATAGATCGCGTGCGGATTAATTGGAAGTTCGGAACAGTTATAGCGGCTGGTTTTTACTTTCTGATAACGATTAGTAGAGCTGGTATTAATTAAACTCGGCCGATTTGAAATGTTAGCGAATCGGACCAATACGACGAGAGGCCAACGTTGAAAACAGGTGAACAGGTGACGGCGAGGCGAGCTGTCCGATTTACCGCATTCCGTCGTCGTCGTCGTCCTGAAACTGACGAGGCGACGACTTCGAATCCAACGAGCCCACAAGCAACGAACGTACATACACAGCCGTGTGTTCCAGCGAGGGCCAAGGACCTTCGTGCCGGGCACGAACGACCCAACTACCGTTCTCTCTTTACCATCCCCTGCTGTCATTATTGTCGCCCGTCTCCACAATGCTCGCCGATGCGATGCGACGCGATGCGACGCGACGCGACGCGACGATCGCCATGCTTTTATCGAATCCTTCGGTCTACGAACCTTTTAACCTTCGCTCGTTTATAACGCCGTCACGCGTCGTTCCCGTTGTTAACCGCGTTTTTCTCACGCCAGCAACTGTCATTGGGAAATTCTATCGCGTTGCAAGCAGCCTGCGAATACGTTTATGCAAATTCCCACTTCCGCGGACGATTTTATAAGAGCCAGTTTATCCAGAAATCAACGTTTCTGTAATTTCTTATTTTAGCTCGATTTAATTGGCACAGCTACAGTAATCGGGCCCCTTACCATCTTCCGTTATTTTAAATAGATATATGGACTAAGAAACAAACCATGTAAGATCAAGTACATACCTAATTACGTGAAAACGACTACTCGAAATGCACTTTGTATTAAAGGAAGGAACAGTTCATTTATGGCGGGACATTCTATTACCTATTAACTCGGCATTCACTTTTACCGTGCGATAATACGGAATCAACGTGTTCGTTTATCAAACTATTTCAAATTGCCATATTTGGATAATCGTTATCGAATGTCTGCCCATATATGCTCGATGCGGTTGGAATCTGGAATCTGAACTTTGTAGAAGTAGTGCGAGGTCCAATTTGTTTCAGTTTTAGAGGAAAAATATAGTTGATCTCTTTTTTATTGGTTTAATCAGAGTTGAAATATAGTCGAGTTGCAAGAAAATTTGGATTTCGCATAGAGCTCCGCAGTCTACGCACGAGTGTCGTTGACATTAGCTTTTAACCACAGGTAGAACCGCGACGCTAACATCCGATTACTGGGAACGAGAGCACGGTGAAATTGGTGATGTAAACGTGATAATCGCGAAAGAATGTTGATGGTTCAGCGTCCGCACGTTACTTCGAATTTGATTCGGAACAGGTATGTAAACGGGAATTGCGGACATTAAACGGGGATTGTCGCGTAAAATAGAATTGCGTTCGAAAATACGTTCTACATGGTCGTAGCACCGGACGTGGATCATCGTTGCGTATAAATTTCGCGGCGTCTACACTCTCGAATTCGATCGTCGCGAAAGGACCGGGAACCGTGGATGAATGTCCTGGGACAGCTGTGCCAGTTCCACGTGTCACCGTGCTCGTCGTGTTTCCACGAGGCGACAGCGCGGCGGGAAGAAGACCGCCGACTAAACGTTGGAGAAAATTTTACAAACTCGGCGCTACACGGCACGGTCGGCGATAATTCGGTCGGGGGACGACGTCTCGTTTCGATATACCTTCCGGACCTTGAAGACAAGAGAGTTCGATGGAGTAATCCCAAGATTCCAACGAGTTGATCTGCGTCTGCGGGTCCCAGACGACGTCCATGCTCGGCCCGTTCATCTCGGATCCGGATCCGGAGCGGCGACAGATTACAACGCGGGAACGCCTCCAATTTGATTCACTCTCTGAACTTGTGTCACTTGCGAGTCGCAACCGCGCGGCCGGGAATGCGCACGGTGCGGCGCAGCGCGGCGAGCCGAATCGAACGAACGCGAACACGATATCACGATATCACGATATCACGATTCGCCGGCCGCGAAACTGTTTCGCCGACCCGAGGTCGCGAGCGGTGCTTGTATACGGGACCGTGGATTTTCGGCTCGTTCGGGAGCGTCCATCCAGGTGATACGATTCTTCGCGGCGGTGGACTCGGGTTATCGAACCGCAACCGGTTCCACCGAAGGTAGCCGGTCTTCTGTGAATCGCTAGGTAGCTGCGGAACGTGTGCAGCCCAAACGCCGAATGCCCATCCGCACCGCTAACCTAACTCCCTCTCTTCGAGTTCCTTTCCCCTACCACCTGCATTCTTACCCGACCCTCTTTCTTTTTCCCTTGCGGAATGCCTCTCCTCTTTCACCTGGTGTAATTCCCTTCCTGACGACGCGACGCCGCGCCGGTGCCGAGCATCTTTCCTCGGGTACTCTCACTCCGCGCGGCAGCCGCTTCTTCTTCCTTTCCCTTCTTCCCGTTTCGTAAACGCGTATCTGTTTCCGCGGGTACACCTCCTCGATGCACGTGCAAAAGCTGTCCCACTTCTGATACTTTTATTTCGAACCCGAGTGTGTCCCCGGGCATGGGAACCGTCTTTGTCGAATCCATCGATTTTTATCGATAACCTCTAGCGTGTTATCGACTACGAGATATCTGTTGCTTGGGTGCAATCGGAGCGGGGGAAGATGCTGTGCGCGGGGAAGAAGCACAGTGACAAATCATTTCGTCAACTAGACGAAAAGAGAATATATCGAGTACACGTCGAACCAGCAGACTTTGTCCGTTGGTCCAGACTGCAGAAACGAAGAAAATGTTTGCAGGGAAAGCGTGTGGCCCTAAGCCAGTTCTGCGGGTAAGCTGCTCGTTGAAATAGCGAAGCAATGCCCGTTATGCCCCGTAAACTTTCGATTATTTTTCTGAACCATTTGCATTTCGATTTGCAATGTAAAGCGAACGGCGTGGATGCAGAAAAGGTATTTATGCTCGCCAGACACAAGACACAACGCGAGCGGTTGCGGCGCGGCGCAGCGCGGCGTCCTTTCAATGCGGCAGAGTAGGTACATATACGTAGTATTGAATAGCGACGCGACTGCAAAGGCAACAAGACCGATTTTCCAGGCTCGAAACTCGAGCGATCGGCAGGATACGTTACTTTTTCCGCATCGACAATCATTTTCGGACGCGAGCGAACAACTTTCTCGCGTGTATGCGCGCCTTGTAACCAGGAAACGATTTATTGCTCGATTCGGGAGCGTAAGTATGAATTAAACGCATGGAAATCTCACGCCAGGCGGCCGCCATGCCGCTGCAGCTGCGAATCGATTATCTGCAACGATATTTTTGTTTCGGTCAGCGACCGGCATATATCTGTCTCGTAAAGTACGTTATGTCTGCCCAGATATTTGTTTTAGGTGATTAAGACACTTTCGCACTACGGTCTCGGCCCGCTTCGTTGAGCTTGTAATTACCGCACGGTCGTTTTTGACCAACTACGAGACCGTTGAGATAAATACGGAATTTTTTCCAGGCAGTTCCACAAATAGTAGTAGCAGGCGAGGCAAATATAAACACAGCGATCGTTGATAAGGTAATTCACCGTGTAAGCCACCGATCAGGACAATGGTCGGCGACGGGTCACCGAATTTATCCTTGGGGATATATTTTACGAGGATTTCGTTCACGGACAAATCAATTTTTGTTCCATGGTTCGAAAGTCACTCTTCGTAACGAAGTCTCGCGAATTTAATGACAATGCTTCTCGTTGATGGCGTGACCTCGCGAACTGGATTCGTCCAAGACACTTGTACGCTATGTCGCTGTAGTGCCATGTCATGCTGTGTCGCGTGCTCTCGAGATACCCTCGGTGGAGGGGATAGTCAAACCGACCAAGATCGTGTAGCTCCGTTCGCCTTGGATCAAGATTTTACTGTAGTTACGATTTTGCTGGAAACGAGCAAGCAAGCGTCCGCGAATGTAGCTGGCATTTCGGTTCCAAAGTTTTCACTTGTATCGAGACGTTGCCTGTCAGACTCGTGGTTGTCCACGGGTGGCGGCGAAACCTTGAACTTGATTTCATCGAGCGAAACGTCTCGGCGTCTCGTCGCGTCCTCGAATCGCGGGAACGAAACGCGAGGAAGCTCTGCGAGGGCAGAGGCCAGTCGGAGCGGTTCCGAAGCGGATGTTGCGCAACGAATCCCGGGGAGGATTTTAAATGACGGCCTGGTTTGCCGCGAATCGCAGAGTCCTTTCCCCCGGGGAGTCGTGGAAAAGACTTCCTAGTGGTATTTCGATTTGAATAACCCCGCACACGACCCGATCGCGCCGGCAGGATCGGCTCTATTCTCCCGCCGAATACTTTCTCCTGAGAACGGTTCGCGGAACGTTATTAATCTCTTCATCGGCCAAAATAAAAGAGAGGGCCCCGGCTATTGTTGCCGCGGCGCTGCGCGGTGCTGCGCGGCGCGGCGCGGCGCGGGGCGGCAAGTTAAGCCACA
This sequence comes from Halictus rubicundus, assembly GCF_050948215.1. NCBI lineage: Eukaryota > Metazoa > Arthropoda > Insecta > Hymenoptera > Halictidae > Halictus > Halictus rubicundus. The sequence continues at coordinate 12,212,940 of NC_135162.1, read as the reverse complement.
CAGGTGCACGTGTAAAACGTTCGATCGGGCTGACCTTTCGAGAGCGCGGTAAACACCGAGGAACGGTGTGAAACTCTTTCAGAGATATTACCGATATTAAGTGGAGTACGTACGTCAGCTAGCCGGGCCATTATCCTTCCACCACACCTTCCTCGGATCGGCCTGTATAAGCGCCCGGCGAACCAACGATAAAGCACGTACCTTAATTTGCTCGAAAATATAATTTCACAGTTTGCTCTCGCCTTTGGCGAGATCGGCGTGGCACCGAGTGTGGGAATTCGCTGGCACATACTAGGCCGAAGCGTGCGCGATCGCGATCGCGTCACTTCCGCTTCGATGGCCGCGCATTTCGTTTCGTAATTTATCGTCCACAGGGCCGTTCAGATCGAGCCGGAATTTTGTTCGGATAGTCCTGTAAATAGTAGCCAAGGCAAATGTAAACACAGCGATCGTCGATAAGGTAATTTTCACTTTGTAAGCCATCGATCAATGAAAAAGCAGCAGCTAACGGGAAAAAAGATAAATCAGGCTTTACGGAAACCTCTGCTGTCACCGGTCTCCCTCGAGTGTTTGTAATTTTCATATTTCGTTTCATTTCCTTTATGTCAGAAACGATTTATCAAAAATTCGTAAATGGTGAGAAACTTTCTGCCAACGGAGTTGGATGAACAAATAGGTTAACACGATGACAAGCGTGGTATGTTCTTCAGGATTTACGTACAATGGACTGTCGCGGCAAAGCGTACTTGTAATATTTCTCTCGTGTCGTCATGGAAGAACACGTGTCGTGCTGAACAACATGTAGTGGAACGAGCAGTCAACGATTCGGTCTATGTATTATAATGTTGTTCGCACCTCTAACGTACAATTTGTTTGTTTTTTTCTTTTGCTAACAGCTTCACGGACGGTGCATGACATTCAGAAATTGCTTTATAACGCGATCAATGTCCTTTAATTTGACAGCATCGTACGCTCGATCTATGCTATTATTCTGTGTACGTCTACATTTTATAATTGTAGACATTAGAAAGTGGGTGACATCGATGCACGCGCATACTTGAACATTATTCGTGGTACATAGTTTAGAAGAGTATCTTCCAATTTAATGATTGTAGCGTCTTTCTTGACCGTTCGTTGAACGAAGAAAATACGTTTATCGTTCGAAACATTTCTTTGAATCGAGCAATGTCGTTTACGATCAAAATGATTGGTATCGAGAAAATAGATCGCTCGGAGATTTGAACCGCAGCCCGCGTTCGGCACAGTGAACATCGGCGAACCCCTCTATTCTCGCTTAAATGGAATTCTGCGCAAAAAAATTTGCCATTGGCTCGGATAAGCGAATCGACTTCCGTGAGCCGTAGAGATACGTGGGCTTGGTTCCCACCATTGTGCCGGTCGATGCATAAAGCATACGAACGACGTTCTAGAAGCATTTCTCTCGAAGATGCTCGCACCATAAATTCCGAGAGACTCCGTTGTCCTAAATATTATTGTTTATTTTCACATACCGTTCGAAAGGCGCATCTCGTTCGAGCGAAGCGTAACGATGCGGGAAAAACGGTCTGTTTCGCGAATACGTGCAATCGTGAGACAACGATCCTTCGAAGTCGGATACGCTATACTGTACTTTTTATGTTCCCCTGTTTAGTTCGGATAAACGAGGCTGTACCGTGTACCGTGTGTTTCGATCGGAAAATCTATACGGTCTCTTTGAGACATTGAAAACAGCGGACGCGTCACACGTGCTCTATACGTTATGTCGAAAAGTGTAATTACAAGCGTTTCTTGTCGCACGAATCGTCCGGTGAAATAGTTTCGACATTTTCGGGGTTTAGTCGGTGCGACAACGGGTCGAGAAGAAACGCGCCAGAGTGTGCGCCATTCGCGAAGACGAGCGCACGAGAATGCTATGCTATGTCTCTCCGAGAAATCTGCTTGTTCTCACGGGCCAGAAAAAGTTGATAAAAAGAACGCGCGCAAGAACGCAATGGCCCCCGATCTTTCCCTGGCAAATCCGTCGAGAGACCGAACGCTCGAAGTTGAGCGCAAGCGTTCCCTGGTATGCATGTACAAACGTGTGTAAGTTCGATCGAAAGCAACGAACGAAAGTCGTCGAAAAGCGACACGCGACAATTAGTCAACCCGCGGATATAATGTCGCCACGATATCCATCTATCTGGCTGGTTCTAATACGATGGGCATATAATAGAGCGGCTGCTCAATTAGCGTGCAGCAGCCGATGCGCTAATCCGCGAGACATCCCTTGTTGCTGCATGTTCTATTCTATGTTGCACGTCGCGTCTTAAGCGAGCGTAATGAATGATCGAACAAGTCGGCCCGCAACTTTGATCGATGGAACGCCATTTGCACGCACCGGAAAGAAGTAACGAATCTCGCCGCGCCGCGCCGTCGAGAAAGAGCTAACGATACCGCGACCAGTAGAAATTCATCACGATAAATTACAAGATAGACTGCGCGAGCACTTGTACGGACGTTCGATCGCCGCGCCGGATCAATTGTTGTTGCTGGTCGTGACTGGCAATTAAAAAAAAATAAAATGTTGTCACTTCGGCTAGCTAGCAAAGTAATTGGTCTCGGAAAAATTCAAGTTGGTCCAATCTTAAGAAAATTATCGTCTTTTTCAAAGCGTCCGAATATCAGCTACCGCACGTTCCGCAAAGTTTGTGAAATATTCCTGATCTTCTCCGTGCAGAACACTTTCAGCATTTCTACTTGTTAGGTCAACGAGAATATGCCCTGTAAGACGAATAAGTTGCGTATAATAAATTCGTTGATTACAGAATTACAGAATGACTAGAGAAGGAACGTTGCGTAGTAACTCTCGACGTTACGTAAGAGCGTTTAAAGCGAAATAAACAACCGGCAGTGCCAGTTCTGGCGTAAAACTGTTCGGAACAAGTAGCTAAAAGTGCATCGAGCCTACTGTAACTTTCAACCCTACGATGACATAATAAATGGCTTTGCTGCCAATAATTAACCATGCGACAATCAAAATGAACAGTAACAACCAGGGTATACAATTTTCGGGACCCAGTTCCACGTTCGTGGCGGCTAATTGCATCGAGGGAACAAATCCTACGAGGAGAAACTGTTTCCCAGTTAATTGCGTACGAATAATTACGGCTTATCGTTATCTTCGAGTCATCGATGCGCTGTTCGGTACGTAATCGGCCGGCACAACGATCTGCGCTGGCCGCGAGAATGGCAAAAAGATTCTATTTTCTAACGAGATACGGCGACGTAATTGCACGTTCGAAAGCATCTTTCTTATCCGGCTGCGTTCGCCGTTGGACGTTCGCATGCAGATGGCAATTTACGAAGAAGACACGCGTGTATGTACCTAGAACCTATGTATGCGCCGAGCGAACATCGTTACGTGAAAATTACTGTCCCGGCGATAAATACCGAATGGCGCGTCGCGGCGGCTGGTTTCACATCCTTAGGGATCCCTTGTCGCGGTTTTCGTGCCACAAACCGAATGCTATATTTGCCGATGAATTTCCTGCGAAATGTAATCAGGAGACAATGGCCCCGGTTCGCGCGCGCGAACCAAAATAGTGTGTATGGTAATGAACGCGAAGCGGTGGCCCGTTTTTTGGTCGAAATTCCAGTAATTTATTTAGTACATAGAAATTTAACAATGTGAAAATTGTCTGAAATTGCTGCGTGCTAATTTTTTGTAATGCCTCGGAATTGCCATTCGAGTTCAAAGCGCCAACACTTTCAGGGGATTGTTTAGGTAACGCATTATATAACTGTTACATATCTTCTTCCCTAAGCTGTCGGCGTTCCTTTCCAGAGAACCAAATTCTCTGCCCGCACGGGCGATAGCGCACCGTGAAACGATTAGGTACACTGGATAGACTGGATAGACTGGCACGCGTCGAGCACAATTGTGCCCTGCAAATGTCATTCCTCTGGCCAGCGTAAAGCATCCTTCCCACGTTACGTAGGAAAATTCTATCGAAGAAAGCGAAAGTACCGACGGGCACGTTGAACGATCTATCGATTACACTCTCGTTCAAAATGGATTGAAAGTGACAGAGATAGGGTACGGGACCCCATTACCGTGGCTATATCGATTGAAAATATTTAATATCTCTTTTTTTAAGTATGTATGCAGCAAGGTACCCCATATTCTGTAAGTTCATACGTATAGCGAGAGTATAAATCCCACAACAAACTACATACACGTGTGTCCATATCTTTGCCGTAACAATCGCTTTGCTTCTTTTGTTATTGTTAGGTTTACTGTACGACCTCCCATGAAACAAAAACGTCAAAAAACGATGATACTTTCACTAATGACTCTCACAGTCGGAGCACTAGCGCGAGCATCGTGTTTTTGTCAGGTTTTGTGTTGCAGGTGATTGTTCTAGTCCGGAGACTAGCAAGAATGCCGTGTCCTAAAATGATGGAACAATGCGAGCAAAGAGAAATACTTGCTTTTTCTTTTCTATGTAGGCACGTAGACGAAGAAATCTGAATAATGGTAGCAGACATCCTCTTTCGCTTACTCGCGTATTCTTTGCTGCTTAAACATGGTCTCACCACGAATGTCTAATAGCAAATACAAGTATATGTATATTATCTATCGAACAATTGATTTCGACAATGCCCAAGCCTGATCAAGTTTATTGAGAATCAATTCCAATTCAAGAAACGATGAATGATAAATTGTCTTTCTTCCCGCTTGGAAAGGTTACGAAACACTCTGCTACGAAGTATACAAATGTCAAAGATGATGTAGTAACATTCAATGGAGTCATTTCATCGATCAAAAGGTAACAAATTTATTACTAATAACGAGAAGTCTTAATTTTCATTCCGTTCACGCAGTCTTCGACACGTGAATTCCGATACTTTGCGTATACCCACTAAGTGAGCGGAATACGAAATGAATATACTGCTGCTACTTGCTGCTCAACGATGTATGGTACGTGCGTACACGTATGTATGTACACTGTACACAGATTCGCATGCAAATGTACGCGCGGTATAAAAATGTTTCGCCAAACATTTACCTACCTAGCCACGCCTGCTTTTACGGGACAAACCGTTTCTTCTCGATCGATACATACATACATGTGTATTTCTTTCGCTAAACTAGGATAGATTTCTACTAATATTACTAATATTAGTAATTAGAAATTTACTAATTCAGTAAAAATAGAAGAAATTGAATTGTTCGACGCTAGACCTACGGGATCGGTCAAAAGGACGGGTTCCCTTTATTTTCGGTTCCCTGCTCCTGCTCCTGCTCCTTGTCACCAATATTTTGGTTGGCCCAAGGTTGAACAGCGAGTCAGCCTGCATACAATACAAAAGACGAGAAGGCAAGGCAATAAGAAAAGGGCGGCCGTGTCTGTTGACCAATAAAAGCGACTTTGCACAGTAATAACAATTTGGAAATTCGAAAAGATCGTAAAATTTCGAACGAGCGAACGCAAAGGACAAAGTTACCGAAAAAATTCCGGCAGATGCGGTATGGGGTCGTCGAGTATATGGTATCGAGTAGACGAATATAGATATAGAATAAAGAATACTATGATCTTAAATCTCGAAATAACGCGAATATAAAGGTTTGAACAGTTAATTCTTCGAAATGGTTCACCGTGGTGTCGCGTCGCGTCGCGTCGCGGAACAGAAAAGCGGCGCGGCGATGGCACGCTGTAAGTGTCCCGTCGGAGGCCTCGAATGCGAAACAAAACGATCAGTAAAATACTGGTGGAGGGTAAGTACGCTCGAGTATACCGGGCCTCAGGTATAATCGAGAGAGAGAGAGAGAGAGAGAGAGAGAGAGAGAGAGAGACACTCCGAAGGTCTAACGCGGTGCAATCTTAATCCTAATTGTACGGAGGCAGGCTAATCCGAAGCCCAGGGCGAGGAATCCCAAGAATAATTTCACGTCCTCGAAGGACCAGCGGGAGCAACGGAAACAACAATGTGGCGAATACTCGGCCATACTAAATCTCTGTTCTCTCGCCTTTGCTGTGTTTACCAGATGCTCGGCTAGGCGAGAAAGAAAGAAGGGCCGTCGGGCGGAACCGTTATCCACGGCATTATTTGTACGATTGCCTGGAACCATAGAATGTCAGTGTCCAGTACAGATGTTTCGAATCCGTACTTACAGTGCTCGGAAAAATACAGCCTGCAGAAAAATTATAGCACATCTGTGCTCGGAGACTATGTACGGTGCGCGGTGAGTGGAAAAGGGATTAGTAAACCTTTGAAAAACGAATAACATTTTTCATATTGGACCAAACGGATTGAGCTTTTTTCGAGATGCTGGAATTCTAAAACTAATACTTTTGGATAGTTTTGCAACGTAGCTTTCTGAATATATCGCATGCTTGCATACGAATTCTTGCATTTATTTCTAACGTAATAATATATGTATGTATACGTATACGTAGCTGCACCCCACACCGTTAAACGAAATATCCACGACGGATTTCAATTTCCCGAATAATACTGGTGTGAAAGTGAGATACATACGTACATACGTTTCAAGAATGTATGGATGAAAATAGTGAAACTCCAGTAACGAATATAGAATCGATACAACACAAGATTTCAACAGAATTGGAGTGTGAACGTTAAATTGTAATCGATGCTTAGATATCGCGAGGGTAACAAAGTTAATATAGAAAACAAGAATTCTGTGAATTTCCTAAGGATGTCCGATCTGAAAAAAATCGGTTGGTACACGGTACGGCGCGACACGACACGGGCATTAATTGTAAAACGAAAAATGGCCGAGTTAATGGACATCGGAGACCATTCTTTGTCTCGGTCTATCACGACTCTCGAGCCGGCTCGAGGCTATCCTCTGGAAAGCGTACATTGTTCCTGGTCCTTCCTGATCGTTCCTCATTGTCTCGTTCGTGTACGTTCGCACCTAAATCCTCCGGCGATGTTAATCGTCGTTCATCGGCGAGGAACAAATTACACTTGGTTTCGAAGGTGGGTCATTTACTTGAGAAGAAAGTAGTCGTAACGGTCGGAACCGATTTCTTGAGGAAGACTCTCTTCCTGTACGGAGCTGCGCGGGGATCAGCGCATCTTAAACGCCGCTCGAATCGCATGCGCATATGCGTATCAAAATATCTTCATCGGAGCGATAACGAAACACGGCTGACGGCCCGCTGCCGCGCCGCGCCGCGCCGCCATGGACTTCATTTAAATTCTTCGGAAGAATTAACAGTGTTTTTCTAGGTCTATTAAATCTAAGTGAAAGGATCATTTTGTTTCGATGTGCGCCGAAGTAGAAAATAAGCTTGTGTTTATTACCACCTGTCGGTCTACAAGGAAATAAACGAGTTTTCCTTTTCCATTTATTATTTATTTCTTCGAGAAAAATAAGACGGACACTATTAATTCGAGCCATCTCTTAATGAATTACCGTGATTCGATTTACCGCAAGAGTCGGCAGTCGTAATCATTCTTCCCCGTTGTTTTATTTCAAATAATTCGATACATACATAGTTTCGTTTCACCTTAACGACGTTGACTTTTTTTATGGTCAAACTTTTCAACTAATTCATTATTATACCGGTTGAACCCAGAATTTACTTCTGATCTAGATATGTTTGTTGTTGTTGTATTTTATAAATGGTTCACATATTCTATATGAATTTTAATGTTCGCCGTTTACATAGAGATGATCCGAATGGTAAAGGTTCGATGCGCAATGCATAAACAGAAAATCTTCCAAATCTTCTTGTAAATAATTAGAGTCTCGTCATCCTCGTAAATTTTATTTTCTGCTTGTTTATTGGCTCACATTTTATCGCTACGGAGACCTTGGTAATCGCTGAAACATAACGGACGATCGCATCGAAGCGTTCGTCCAGGTAAGATCATAAATCACGAATTCTCCATTAGTCGTTAAATCGATTTGAGTTTAGTGGACTAAACGCAACATGAAACACTCCCCACTGACAATCGGTAATGTTTTCATGGAAAGCAATGAGTAGGACAGTGGAGTGTTTAGCGGCTACAATTACTTTTTGGTGTCACTGTACAAAGTTGCTGATAATATGCAGAACAAATTGGCCATAAGGGAGAAGAAGCGCTTTCAATCTCGAGAAATTTTCGACTGCGCCGCGCCGCGAATCAAACGCAACGAAATAACAAAGTATCCGCGCTCGCAGTTCCCGTAAGTGAAAGTATAAATCGCGATATGTGAGAAGGCTCGACGCGATAATTAGATATGCGTTTAAACGAGCCGTTTTGTCCGCAACGTTTCCGAACGATTTATGAACGCGAACCGATAGAGCGTTACGATTGATGCGCGATCGATTTGTTCGACGCCCACGCGGCTTATCGTAAACATTATTATCAACGGCGAACGTCGATAATAACTCGACCTTTCCGCATTCGTTCTGTTCAATTCCAGTCCGTATTATTGCCTTTTGTTTTTCCGCACGTAGGCAGCTCAGCGCCGTTCACATTTACTTTGTCCAGTTTATAATCGAGTCGCACTTCCTGATACGCTTCGACGTGGGAACCGTTTCGGCTAGCATCACGAGAGATATCTTAATGGTTACTTTTTCCAGTGCATATAAAGTTTATTAATCTTCTATGCTTGAATCTAGAAAATTTCATGATGTTTCCACGGTCAGACACGAACACTTTATCCGATATCGGTTCAAAGTTATAACTATATATCGTAAGCGATAAGTGAACGGTTGATGGGTCAGGGTTAGGATCATGAATGGGTAGGTATTCTTCTGCTTGATTTCTTTTCAATTTCTCGTGAAACGTTGTGTAGATGTCGGTTGGTAACGCGACCCACACAGGCCGGTACATGAGTCACGGGTCTTGTTCAGAAGTCAACCAAGTGCCGCGTTCACTTCCGTCACAGTAATTTATTGCATCACCGGCGTTATTCGATAGAAAATTGTTCCGAAGTAAGTATCTGGACGATACTCCCACTCGGCTTTTGGAAGCGTTCGACTATTTAATGCCGAGAGAACAACCGTGGTCCGAAGCGTATTTCACCAACTTTATCGGCATTTGACGGGTCGCTGCGATTTAACGTCCCACAGAATTGATTGTAACGTTGCATTTCTGCAAGAACGTTCACACAGCTCGTTCGAAAAACTTACACAACCTATAAATTGAATGTTCGCATAACAACTTGTTAACGCGGGCACACGATTCCATCGGAGAAAACGGAAACGACAAGACTGCTAGACAACTCTTGGTGATTACTGCAAACGGGGGAAACTCAATCGGGGAGAGTTTATCCGTCGCGTCGGTTGCTCGTAAACCACAACACTTTCCAGCCCTTCTCCGCTACTCGTATTTCAAACAACAGGAACGAATAGTCGACCACGAAAATGCGCCTACCACGGTCGGCATACGTGTAACGTTAATTCTTTGAGAAGTCGTTACACGGGTCGTGCGGCTATTATCGAAAAAAAGAACAAAATACTCTTACCAGCATAAAATACTTTTTACCGGGGATCGTCGAAACTACCAAGCAGAAAAAGCAGCTCTCTACCACGTTGCCTTATAAACGATTAATTATGTGTGTAAGCTAGCGACAACCAGAGTTCTAGAAATTCTCCTTTCGAGATACAGTAGTCGCACGGAGGCAGACGAACGAATTAACAGGTAGGCATACAGATGCTAACTAACACTGGCAATGCTGAATCACGTTTCAGTTTCAGTTTCAGTTTCAGAACAGAATGATTAAGGAAGTCGTGCCGTGTTTTTGCTTGAAAACGGAGCCATTAATTGCCGCCATCCAAGAATTAGGTATGCAACGAAAGTGTTAAGGCCAAGTGCACCTTTGATTGTACCCTTTCGATTTGCTTTCACCCTGTTTCCCAGAATCTGACTCGTATTGTTCTCCCGATGTCGCAAAAACTTGTAGCGAGTGCAATAATTCTAAATTTCTGGCTGGAATTTGGTCTCGTTAAATAATAATGATGTTTCACCGTAATTGGATGCTACAAATCGGCAAAAACCAAAATCGTTGTACCAGAAATCAAACATTTTATGCGAAATACATACACAAAGGTACAAAGTTTACATATACATACATATATACACTTTGGAACGTCACACTATATAAATATATGAACCCGAGTTGTTGAAAAGACACGTTACGCGATTCTATATCACATTGTTGAAATATGAAAAAGATTTTCGCATAAATAATAACAAGCCACGAATGATACAAATGGCAAAAGATGAATCCGTGAAAGCTCCGAGGAGGATCAAAAAGGTAACTCATTTTCTTTGTTATTACCTGCACAATTCATATCGTACCATTACCTGAATCATTTATCTGATTGAAGTTACTAGCTCGGCACAACTACTTCGGGAATTTCTATTCTTCTTACGCGCGTTTGTGTTGGCAAAACGCACTCGCACGGACGGACACGTTATTGCCGTAACGTTCAGAATGATCGATCACCGTATGCTCTTGCACTGACCACTATATTGTTTTGTAATTTTGTTCTGCAAACAGCTACGATACCCATCGCATTGTTGGTATCGCCAAGGGTCAAGTGTCGCTTCTCGGGATGAAGTCGGTTGTCAGTGACGTATGAATACATTTCAATTGGTCGGTGTATTCGTTAACCGAACGATTGTTGATTGCTTCGTGAAATATGGTTACTTTCCAGCGGTAAGCACGATCCTATTTTTCACACGGTATTAGGTTCCTGCATGGGAGGGTTGCACATCTCGACAGCAAAAGAAGCCAATATTTGTTTGAAAATAGTAACGAGTGTTTGTAAACCGTAAGGAAAATGTGGCAGAGCAAAAAGTTGCACTGTTTGTGATTAACGCGATAGTACGGAAAACAATGTTTTATATTTGCAGTCATCTTCTTTGAATTGAAATTGAATCCGACAAATTTGATGGTTGAAAACGAGGGGGTTAAATGGACATTATCGTTTCGTCGACAGCAACAGGTGACAGAATCTCGATTCCAAGGTACCCGCGCGGTCGGCTAAGGTCGCTCTCGGGCAAGTTAAACCGTGCTATTCTCACCTTTCTTGTATTTTAATGAAGGAAAAGTTGTCTCGCGTTCTACGGATACCGTTCTCTGTTCGCGACGAATACGGGAAAAGCGACTTCGACGTGTACAAGGCCTGGGGAACGTTTTTGCAGGGAACGCTTTTATTTTCGCGTCGCGTCGTTTTTATTTTCGGCGTGTTCGGGCGCTTTGGGAATGAACGCGTTTCCGGCGCGGATTGCGATACGGCGCGCGGCGCGGCGGCGTTGTGTGCCCACGGTGGCTATTGTGACCGGTGTAATTAAGGGAGATTTTACGATCCCGTGAGAACCCTGTATTACATTCTGAACGAGATACATACATATGAATAAATCGGTTACCACGATTCAAACGGTTACGGACGAAGGAATTTTTATATTTCTCGCACGTATTGTATATTCGCGTGATACTACACGGCACCTGTGTTCTAGTTTTCAAGGCGGTGCCGCAGTTGTAAACTAAATCCAATTTCATCCTTTCTTCTTTTATGTAGACTATCCGAGTGTCGTTTGTGGGACTACGTGACATGGGAAAATACGCGCAACCTTTTTTCAAATATCTAATTCCAGTCTGTAAAAAGAATGAAAATAATCACGTTCCCTTCTTTTTCTATGATAAAATATATTTTGTGCGTTGCTTTCCCGTGTACTATTCCGTCTGTCATAAGCGTCGACAATTCAGATATGACAGGTTTCTCTTTCATTTTCGTGACGGAAAGTGCGGTTTCTATGTACAGAGTTACCTGGAGACTAATATTTTAGCGCAATGTTTTCTTATTTGTGTCTATTTCGTAACACGCGACTGTCTTAAGTAATACCTAATGTACTTCCTGTATGTACATTCTTCTAAACACGAACGCAATTGTATTTGTTGAAAAATTTCCAGCAAGCAGGAGCATGTAACTTGACCGCATTTGTCTTTTCGTTCCCTCTACCGAGCAGTAATTCTCTTTATAAGATACGACGGCTCGTGAAAGTCAAAACAAGGGAATAAGTTACAGCAGCGGACAGAAGTTTAATAGAAGGAAGTGTATCGTAACAGATTACTCTTGTGCTCAAACTCGAGTCCGCGACGACAACAGAGGTAAATAGCTGGGAGACACTTTTACCAATCGGTCGAGATCTTCTGGAGTGTCTCACTTTGCTCTAGGACACACACGTGTGTAGGTGGTTTGTAACATTCTGTTCGCTTCTGTTCCCGATAGGAGATAAAAACGGACTTTCCATCGTAGAAATATGCGGAAAATCGTTTCCATTTCTTCAATTGCACGAAGAAGCGAGCGAACGGCATCGCGTCGTTGTTTCGCGACCTGCCATTTCCAGACGCAACACGCGCAGATTTTAACGCGCTGTTACGATGCATCCGCCGAGGAAAAAATTTCACGTTGCATCGCACGCGATTTATGGCCAGCCCCGGAACATTAGGAAAGGGGGAAAGACTTTCTTTCGGTCGCTTTCGACGCATATTCGTTCCTGAATACGTTATCGCAAGTTCTTGTTGCTCCATCAACCGAGTGGCAAGTTATCGGGACCGCGAACGATAAAGCATCAACCGACAGACACTCTTTCGCTCGGCCGAGAGACTTTTTAAGACTCGAGCCGACCTTTTTAATAATCGTCCTGACCTCGTAGAAGATCTTACGATGTGGCTCATAGAAGAGTAAAAGTAGGCAGAAACGATTTGCAATATGGTTGATCCAATTACTCGCGACAATGACCGTAAATTTTCAAAGATGCTAATCGAGTGTGTCCATTGTTTACTTTCCGCTAACAGCCCATTGTAGGAATCTTATCGTTCGGGAGCGTGTAGATGTACGCTGTACGCTTATTAGGATGGACAGTGTCGGAAGAAAAGGCGATAGATATTTCCGGACAGTTGATCGGGCGTGCGATGGCGTGTGTAGTAAAACCGAGCCAGTGTGCCAAACGGATTCTCTGCGCGGGCCATCGCTGCAAGACGAATGCTCTTGACAGAGTTACTTTCACAAAAATACATAAATCTCAATTAACGAACGCAACCGAAAGGAAGAATAGAAAAGCGTTTGACGTACGCTCGATCAAGTGGAAAGCGCAAAGTTTACAACGCTGTAAACGTTCGGTAACGAGCTCGAGTCTCAAGTTAATCGATAAATTTCACTACGAAGTCACGATTATTTAATCGTCAAAATCGTGCACGTTCCCTAAGACTGGGTTTTTATAGTGCGCTATAAAACAATTTTATATCGTCGTTCATAAATATCCGAGTTCTCGTCAGGCTGCTAATGAAAATACGCAAATGATGCTGGAACCAGTAAATTAATCACTAAAACCAACCATTATCTTCTTGCAGAGCAGGATGGACTACTAGACGAGGTTTCACGTACTTTTCATCCAACTCGTTAGAAATCGAGTTTTCTCTGTCGAGCTCAGATTCCTTAGCAATCGAGAAAAAACGTGAAGGGATTAAAAATAGTATCGATGCAACACACCCAGGCCGCGCCGCGCCGCGTCCGACCACGCTATTCGAAACCCGCCGATCGATTCGAGCCATTATTCGAAGATAAAACTGCTAGCAGACGGAAAAGTACAAAGAAATATGTGGGTACCCGAAACACAGCCCACAGGAAAGAAGGTTACGTCAGATCGAATGATACACGTCACCGATCTCCGATAAGCGTTAAGATCAATGGGGGGAAAAAATCGATCGTTTAAAGGGATCGTGAATTAACGAGGCGAACCGGGCGCCCACGAATCCGAGGCAGTGTGTCAAGTGAATTTTTGCAGGCCATTCACTCGGCCGAACAACAGTCGATGCCTCGATCCTACATAACGCAACGAAACTAGAAAACTGGTAGCACCGGCACCGGCATCGGTACCAGCAAGAGATCGTGCGCGAAGAATCGCGTACCGATCGATGGTTCGATCCGATTGATTTCGTTTCCCTCGATACCGCGATCAGCCTGTCGACCGAAATCACCGGAATAAATTCAGATCTGTTGAATCTGAAATCAGCGCGAAGAAAATTGAAATTATGCAGCTACGAGGTCGCGATCCTCTGACCTCGTAGACCGTTACTTTCCAAATCGAAGATGGTAATTCTCGCGAGAGTGATGGCCGGTGCACCGTGTCACGTTTTCGATCGTCTAAAGGTTGTGGGTCTGCGAGCAAATATTTCACACGACTTGATAAATGGCGTGAGCAATAGAACCTCTGCTATCGGATTAATCCCAACTTATCGGTTATAATCGGACCGCGTTCTAATTCAACAACTTAATACCGAAAACTGAATTACAAGTTTACTTGAAAACTGTTTTCCTGTTTCACCGGTTAACTAATTCGCAGTTGCGTGTCGCGCTAATTGCCGACGACGAATGTGCTAAACGAGTGTTAAACACCGCAATTAGGTCAGCTGTTGCCGCGATACCTGAGAAGCGTAACTTCGTTTTCGTTTGCGACGTTCATGACGTGTCGCGTCAAAGTTTTCTCAACACTTTGGACAAACGCTGTCTATGCTTGAATAGAAAAACTGATTTTCTATTAGAAAGATATCAAACTAAGCGAATGTTTAGTTAAAATAATTCGTAGATCGTAATTGGTTTGGCAACCTACAATTTGTTCGACGATTGTATTGGTAGAATACTGTTTTTAACCAACCGCGTCTATATGTACCGTGTAACCCAGAAAATCAGGTGATTGCAGAAATTAAAGGGAAAAGGAAGAAAATAGTTCGATCCGAATGAAACAATTGAAACGTCGATGGACGATAGCAATGTAATTCTACGTCCCGGGCATCGACATTCGCTCACGTAAATACAGTATTTTCGTTGGAAACAAAGGCGATGCTCTCGCAGACCCGAGTATATTGCCGTGACTTAGGATGCTATAGAAATGCTGGGTGCACGCGCGTGTGATACGGATTACCTATATTTTCTTCTACCGAATCGAGTCCCACGTTTCTAATCTCATTAAAGTCGCATTCGATTACGTTCGATATCATACTTGCTTTTGAGTTTTCTCTTTTCTCCTGCTATGCTGCCCACGAGCAACGATGGCCAGCATCGAATGCTTTTCTAATCGCATCATGGATGACGGATCTGGGAAAATTTTATGAATATAAAAGCTGAACTTTACGCACGCCTAACTTTTGAACCAGCGAATTCTACAAGAAAATCAAAATCTACGAAATTACATCTATAAAAAAGAAAAGAAAGTTCCAAATTTCACATATAACAGTTTTTCGTATCTTTCGCATGGTCGACCGTCAAACTCGTATCGTGCCAAGTCACTTCGAATTAGCTGGTTCGACACGCTTAGGGGAACAGGTGACAGAAATTAAAATGCAGTACACTCGAGTACTCTAGCCGCTCCACCCTAAACGCATACCAGGCTCATTATCTTTGATACCCGTTCGAATCGGATCGAAACGCGGAAGTGTCCGATTCGAGCAGACAACTATAAAAACACTCTGGAGGTTGCGCAACATTTTCATTCGTAGAACAACTGAAAAGAGATGCATATGTGGATGGTTCTAGAGGCTACGCTTATACGGTAGGTAGGCGGTCACCACGGGCACCTTCCTCCGAACGAATTCTCTTCCTCGTTGTAATTCCATCTACCGTGCACTGGATACGTGCTCCTGCGTCTCTGTGCTCCGGCATCCGGCAGAGTATCCTTTAACGCCTTAAGGTCGTTTCGTGTTAACACCCATACTTCTCTACGCTTCGGTTCTTTAAAAACTCTCGGTTTCCCTCAAACTTTGCTAGTCCGAAAATGCTATTCGTTTGGAATTCAAGCCCCTCCAGCTGCACCCAGGTTAAAGCGTGCGTTACTATTTTCTGCAGCACTGTACGCAAAGCCAGCCGTGTCAGAGAACGGTTCCACGCGCAGAAACGACCGCGGTACCGTACGTAGACGTAGACGTAGACGCGTCGCGGCGACTCCGTACTTCCGGCGACACGAGCCGCTGAATATTTCTCGCGAAATCCACCGGAAAGATCACTTCGCGCCGGCTGTAAATCCTTGGTTCCTCCTTTTTACGACGCTCGAGCGTAATACACGCGTCGGAGAATATACACCCCATTCACTTGTTGCCTCGAAAATATCTCTGGGCGTGCTCGCGCCATTCTTTCTCGCGCACGCGGTCGTACAAATGGGAATTCCTCGCGGCAGGTTTCCGTCTCGTGCATTCCGGCCGCCGCCGCCGCCGCCAAAAAGCGTGCCAAAAATTAACGTCTCGCTGCACGAACCTCGAACCGACCGATTTCGGACCGTTAATCGTCCAGCGACAAATACCGTGGACGCTGGCACTTACAAATCTGCCTCGTCGCGACTCGCCTGTTGCACGCGTTCGCTCCGTGCTTTCGTTTTCTCGAACCCGAGGACTTTTAGCCAACGATGCGAATTCAAGCAGAGAATTGTTATTTTTCATAGAAATCCGCCGTCCAATCCGTAATTAGTGTACGCGTGTCGCCGGCTTGGTCGGCGTAGGCGTGAATTTTTCAGTATATTTATTCGCCGGTGAGTATGCCTGTAGGTAAACGCATAACTAGGCAACTCGCGTTTGCCGGTCCGCGCACACCTCTGGCCGTGTGTCGGTTAGGCGTGTACAAGCGTATATGCTTCGGCAGCAGGAATGTAGCCAGCGTATATCTCTAGTTTACGCTTTGACAGGTTCGCCGCATGCTTCTTCGAGACTCTCACGCCTGCCGCGCTCTTCTTCGGGTTGCCTTGCCACCTTCGGTTACCAGTCCTCGAGAAATACTCGCGATACTCGCTCGGGATCATCCAATAAATCCACCGAGTAATTTTATACTGCGAGTATCGAATAATATGTCGTTCCTGTTACGCCGATGAATGTAATACGCTCTCGTATGGAGGTCATAAGAGATCGGTGATTTGCTATCGGCGCGCGGCGCTACCTTAGTTACCGGTGTGACCAGCGATACCAAAGTTAATTGGTGTCTCCGAATGCTTATACAAATTCGTCGTTTGAAACGCTAACGAAGAAACGTACTATGTATTCCGTTGAAAAAGTTCCTAGCGAAAAATGTACACGTATTTGCGTGCACGATTAAAAAACTACTTACGCGTGAGGAGCCGAATAAATTTTGATTCGAAATCGATTGTGAAACGATCGAATCGATGGGGTAGGTTGTATTTTTGACGCGAGTTGAATGCACGATCCGGCCAAGTGTATCCACGCGTGCGTATAGTTAAGCGTATGCGCGTAATATTGTAGACAGCATAGGCGCATATCCACGAGACCGTCGTTTCGTTCCAGGTCAGAAAGTTTCGACTCTATCTCTACCTGGATAGGCATCTACGAAGGCACTACGCCACGGCCTAGCTCGGTTATCGTAAATGCACCATGCGCGCTGCACTTTGTACCGTTACCGGGAATATAATCGCTCGTTGCCAGGCTTACCGGGACGGCCTCAGGGACGACTTGATGTCCGATCGAATTCGTCCCGGCTAACTTAGAGATTAACGGTACATGAAACATTACGCTTTTGCAAAACCAATTATTAACACGCTCGCCATCGTTAATTGCTTCGCTGATCGCTCTCGTAGGCATAGTACCCGATTCGCAGCAACGGCTTCTCTTCTCTTTACGAGACGCGAAACATATTTGAACGAGAAACCACGTATGTATTATGTACATTGCCGCCGCGCCGCTCAAAAGTACGTGGACACCGACACTTTCATAACGTATTGTGAACGGAAGACGCCAATCGACGTCTTCTGTTTTCCAAGAGCCGACGACGGGAGACGTTGATTCCTGTCTCTCCGGCTTTGAAGCCATTTCGATGAATACATCACGATTGAAAGATTGACTTTCCTCCAACTTTGATTACCGCGCAATTTCATGGAGACCGCTGGACGCGAGAAACTATTTTTACAATTCAATGGCAACTGCGCGTAGCGATCGGAAGCAAGGCAAGAAACAAAGTTAGTATATCCAAGAGATGTTCTTATAATGTGTTTAAGATTTTTTCGAGAAAGAGCTCGATAGCTCGAAGGCTTTTGGTAGCGTGCAGGGCGGAAATTGTATTTCAGCGGCTCGATCGGATCGATCAAAGTGAAACCTCCTGCATTATCCACCGCACCGGTGGAATTCTGATGGAAGATGGTGAATCCGAACGATGGATTCCGCGTGTAACACTGGCCCGCGCATTTTCTTCCGCAGAGCGTTAATCGCGAGAAAGTGAAAACATGTTTTCTGCAATTTCCATCTGTACACGTTCCTAATGTTGTTTTTTGTCACTTTGTACAGAAACAAACGCGGCCCCCAATTGCCGCTGCGCTGCCGATCATTTCTATGAAAAATGGGAGACAACTACGGTGGTGGACAAAAGAAAGCTTAAACAGTTAATGTACGCGATATAACTACCAGAATTTTTATAAACTTAACATTTTATTTTGAAGCAGCAACGACAAAATGCACAATGATAAAAACGAGTGTAAGTAAAATATAATTTACTCGACGTCTTGAATTACCCCGCAATTAACGTCGAACTTGATTTATTATATCTTGTCTCGATTATTATTATTCTAGCAGAAACTGCAATGGTTTTATAGACTTAAACATTCCGAGTAACGGAAACAATTTCCTTTCGGAGCAGAAATTGCAATTAAACTATTACAGATCGGATATCGATCGAACTTTGCGTGCGCAGCGTTCCCTTTGAAATTGAACGAATCGCACGTACGTATGTATGTACGATGCTATCGAGTGCAAAAATTGGCGGAAGTAGCACGTGACTTGGGAATTTTAATGGACATCCGTTCGATGTTCGACGTTCGACGTTCGACGTTCGACGTTCGACGTTCGACGTTCGACGTTCGACGTTCGATCGACTAATTGTGTGAACGTGGGTTGACGAATTGGCACCCTCGGTGAGAGTTAAATAAAACAACAGACTCCCCGACTCCTGTTCGAAAGCTTGTCCATTCTAATTACTATTCCAGAGTGCAGCGGAGGACATGAACTTGGAAAGTGGATGGTCCATTTGCCGAAGGTGACACACTGGAAACGCAGAGCACACGGGTGAACATTTTTAAAGAGTGAACTCTCTCCAATTTCATACTAGAAATAGAAAGACTCCGGCGGAATTCCGGTTTAACTAGTTTAGAGTGGTTGTCAATGGACTGGAGAATCATTTATTAATGCCATTTTTATTGTATCTTTGAGGTTTGATTCCGACCCAAAGGAATTGCGGTGGTCAACGGTAACAGCCGGCCCCCCGCCCCCCTCCAACCCTGTATAAATTTACTTCGCAATAAACATGTCAGTTTCGTGCACCGTTACAGCTAAGCTGACCCAAGAGGAAACCTTTCTTTCTAATTATATTTTTAATCAACCTGCTCGTGTACCATACATTAGTTAGCAGTAAATGACACATAAATCGTGCTCCATAACTGGAAGGCACGTTCGATCTATTCATGTTTCGAAACAATGGTCTAGGATGATTTGCAAAATATTTTGTTGTAATATTTCAAATCGGCGGATCAACATGGCGGCGGCCTTGCCTACCAAAAACGCTTGAAATCGGTCAACTTTAAACACGCATAGTTGGCACAAACAATCGGAATTCGGCGTACAGTTCAATAATATTTACCATAGTTTAGCACTTTATGATTAATGTAAAGTAACATCGCAATTCGTATAAAGTTTGTATCGTACAATAGTTGTTGCAGAATAAAAACGATACGCTATACGTAAATCGCTTCAGGCTGTACGCTAACCCGAAACAAGAGGTCCTTCTAGGAATTCTGTCATTGGGTCAGTACACTCTTCACCGAACTAGATCATTTCGTCCTTTCACTAAAGAAAGTACCATAAGCATTAATCAATATGAAGACGAGTGCCCATGATTAATTATAATTTATATATTCTGACAGTGAAAGGTAGAGAGTAATTAATTCGCAGAGAGATAAATATAGTAAGTAAGCTATCACAGGCCGCAAGGAATATCAGGAAATGTTAAAGATTCGAAGGTTCGAGACATTTTTACTTTGTACTCTGTTCTGTTTTCAACCAGAGAAGACGAGTTTAGCTCACAAGGTTCTGGTTTCGATAAACTGTATACAGAATTTATAAAGCGCAAGCCAATATGCGCTGGCTCGTCACCTTTATGTACGAATCGAAATCGGTATTTGTTGTACATGCCAATAAAAGGATTAAATGGGGTCAAAATGTGTGCAAATTTTAGGTTATTTGATAGTTGTGCTAAATAAATTTTCACTAAAACTTGTCGTGATATACTCGTGAAAAACAGCCAACTGGTTAAACGAAGCGAAATTATTCTGATAAGCGGAAAATACTTGCCGCAATTGTCGACTTTTATAACGAGTTTAGCGAAATAAATGTTCACTTTCCAGCGTATTGCTTGGGATTTAAAGTTCGCGTCTGGCAGTAATAACTCTTTTCGCATGTAATATAATTCCTAATCAAATTTTCCACGCGCCAGACTACGCAATTTTTTTACCACTGTCAAAAGCCAGCGAAAACTCTTCCGTGTTGGCCTTCCGAGACGAAGCTAAAAAACATTAACACTACTTTCACCATAAACTAACCGATAACCTACGTGATCTCCGACACCGTCCAAGAAACGAAAAATTCTGGCTTGAAAATTTTGACACTTATTACGTTTCTTATCGTTCGTTCGGTCGCAAAAACGCACGATAAACAGAACTTTCTCCGCGCTTGAAATCGAACGGTCTTGATACCGTAATTCGTTCAATGTTCATTCGATAATATCAAAGAGTGTGTCTTTTCCGCGGCCACTACGAAAATGGTCATTATTTCAAGTATCTGGGAAACAGCATGTTAATTATTATTCATGTGCATATTCGTGATCACGTTCTTATCATCGAGTTACTTTACTCATAGCGTTGTTCAAATAAACATCGCAGAATAAACTAGTTCAGTTTCTAATTCAGCTATCATCGGTTGAATATTGCATTTGGTAACATGTTTACCATTATCTGCGTTAATCAGAATTAATCTGCGAATCAATATCCTGTAATTGTTTGAATTTTTCTACCGTTTGAGGATTCAATTCCTAATTAAATAGGGGAAAAAACAGTGTTATGGTTTCTTCAGTTAAAAAAATAGATGCGAGAGTTACTCGTATATTACAATAAGCATAAATAACCATAATTTTATATAATCGGTAAAAGACTTTCTCGTGAATAAATTTACATTGAGTCTAAACTAAAACTTCTTCTTCTTCTTGTCACTGACTGTTTGAAACTGTCCTATGAATTGATTAGTTCTCCTATTAAATAGAGGATTTTTGTGAGTGTACTGTGAAGAAAATTTATTTTCACTGATAAACGTCAACTTCCGTACGGACCTATCTTAATCGTTTAGGTTTAGGAGAACGAAAGCTCGAGTGAAATGAGTTCCACATGCGTGTAACGTGTATGCGGGCATGTGAAGCGAAAGAGCAAGCTGGTTCAGGAATTTTTTCCGAATGAAAACTTGTGGTGGAGCGGAGCCGGATTGAAACGCAACGTGTACTTATTTCGACAATTGCGGAGACTAATTAGAAAAAGTCAGAGGGTTCTCACATTTTCATTGAAGCAGTGGCAGAGCACCGGCTAAATTACAACTCTGCGTCGCCATTGCGCAACGAATCAAGCCAGCAAGGAGAAGCGCACAATGCCATTGTACCCCTACGTTACGTCTGCCCATGCCAACGGAGTTTACTTTTATTATGTTATGCTGTAGACAGTCAGCGATTTTTCCGTCGTGTTACACAACAATCACGTCGTAGTGTAACTCGCGCGCGCGCGCCTGTCGGATCGAGGCAAACGAATGTGAGCGAAACGGAATTCTCGAGTTGTGACCAAAATGAAAAACGATAACAATTATATTTCTCGATTGAAATGCTTTTAATTACAAACGTTAACTAGGGTGTCCTGTCGAACGAATGAAGCTGCATAAAGCTGTTCAAATTATTATTTAGAAATCGTTATTTTTTCTAAGGAGACCAAAACATCATTCTACCAATATTCGATGGTTATAAATTGTATTAAAAGTCTAGAATATTCTAGTATATTCTTTGATACTTTGGTATATTCTAGTATATGTACTCTGGGTAAATTAGATGCAACGCGGTATACAACTGTATGGCCCGCCTAGTATCGCATAACAGAAGCTCCCCCTGTTGTAACACAACTCGTGCAGAAAATGCGTAACGCTTTTGACGCTAACCCCGGCTACGAGATAGTTTTCAGCGAAGCCTTGAAGCGTTCAACTAGAAGTTGAACTAGACAATACCTACGGAAAGTAAAGCACGCTTGCTAGGTGTTCTCGCGTCGGATACGGTGCAGAAGTCAATGCAGAACAGAGAGAGAGAGAGAGAGAGAGAGAGAGAGAGAGAGAGGGAGAGAGAGAGAGAGAGAGAGAGAGAGAGAGAGAGAGAGATTGTGTTACTTCTACTCATTGCGGTCGGAAATAGGAACGTATAAGTAATATTTTGATTGTATGTCGTCCTGCGAGAAAGTTCGGTTTCCTTTCTCCCTTTCGACGAGTCGCTTACGCGAGGGATAATTTTTTTTTCACGTCACAAACTTAATTCGCTGCCCCATAAATATGTCGGACAACTTGCACATGATATATTTCGAGGCTTGTTAACGGCGTGTCACGCACGCTTCAATTTCCGAGGCTTCGATGCTCTTTTCTCTTCCATTTCAATATAATAACATATAAAAATAAAAACTGTATAAACCTGTAGCTTCGAAGCCATTCTATTGATATTTAGTGACAATTTATTTTCCAATATCATTGAAATCTTTTTATCGAATCTGAATCTAAATATGAAATTTCATTTGTCACAGGATGAGTGTCATACGATGAATCAGTCTTCAAAGTGTAAAGATCAATGAACAATGTTACACGACATGTTATGATGCAGGAATAACGAGGCGATAAGATAGCTTTTCTCTTTGGTAAAAGTCAGTGTCATGTTTGCGTGTAACCATAGATGCACGGTGAGAATGTGAGAATGTGAGAATGTGAGAATGTATGTAGATTTCCCAGCTAATTTGTTTTTAAGAATGCATTTTCACACAGTTCGCGCATTACTTATCTTTAACTGTAATTAGTGTATTAATTACAATGTTGATCGTAATAAGTCAAATACTCTATTGTTTGCGAGAAGAAATAAAGTGGTAGCCTAGTGGGGTAGTCTGACAGGAAGGGTTACACTTCCTCGAGAACCAATTTCCTCTAACTGTTACGAATCGCGCAACAATAAATTGTTCTTGAAACTGAAACTGCGAAATTAATCGAAATATATTCAATGAATTTAGTCACTTCTATGTCGCACCGTAATACCTTCGTCATGAAACAGCAGTTTTTCAAGTTGACAAGATTCGGAAAATGTTTGTGCAGATTTTCGAATAAAACGAAACGTATTTGCAAAACGTAACTGCACATGGTGAAGGAATTATTGATCTTGGTCGCGTATTTTTAGGGAAACGGAAAAGGGGACTTGGAACCCTACGTAGGAGGGTTCGCACCCTTCGTATTAGACATACGATCCCTTAAGCCCTTAAGGGGTACCTTCCAGTAACGGTAGTGCGATCGAACTTTAGTTTCGTTGTCAGTATCGTTTAAACAAGTTTCACAGGAGGTTTGTAATTCAAACTTTTAATTGCAACATGCTGTTTCGAAAGCTGTTCTACGACTAACGATCAAACAAGTTCGTCGAGTGGAAGAGCTCATCGTCGCTGTTCATCGTTGATCTATAAACAACGATATTTGGTTGTTGTACAATAAAATATCGAAATGAAAATTTCTTTCTTCTAAGAATAAAAGTAACGCTGTTCGAGGTGCAGCAGTTTGTCCAAATAATTTGTCCGTAGCTTTAGGCGCAGACGCTATCTTTGCTCCAGATACGTAAATTTTTATAACGCACATTGTCCAAGTCTAATAGTACTGCGATAGTCTCGAGCGTTAATCATATAAATTTATGATGCGTAACCACTTCCTCCGAATGCCACGTAACATTAGGTATGGTTGGTCTTAAAAGGAAAGAAGAAAACGTAAACGGTAATGGCGCGAGCCGCGTGAATAAATCACGCGTTACTTTTATTTATTTCGTACGCGCTCCGTCGCACTTTATTTGGAACAACAAGACAGTTATAATTCAGTTCGTAATAGGAAAAACCGCAGGCGAACAAAGAACTTGAACAATTGTCTGAAAACTGAATTTTAACTCTTTTAAAATGTGCACATTTTATTCTATTTATTTTACGTTCGCCAACTTTGCGTTCGGTACAAAAGTGTTTTAATTTAATTCTTACCAGCACTTGACGGTATTCGGTCAAACGAATTGATTGGATCGGTGCAGAAATTTGTTATGTAAGAGTACAATTGACGACTTAACTGCATCCGATAGAAGCAGAATAATAAAAGAAATATGGGATGTTTTTATTCGTAATCTAAATTATTAAAAATATTTTACCTTTAATGAAAATTAAAAGTTCGTAACAGAGGGAAATTATATTAGAGTATTACTGCAAAATAATGCCGTATAATAAATAAGAAAAAATATCATTCAACGATCGTTCAATGTCAGGTAATTTATTTAATGGTATCGTGAGAAGAAGGACACGAGTTCCTATCCATGTAGACGCGTCGAATGCGCGTTGTTACTCGTTTCCAGGTTGAATGTTGTATGTGTACGTACAGCTCCACTATTTAGTCTCTTTACGCATAGTGTACGCCTAATAATAGCTAATCGGAGAGAGTACAACACAATTTCTTAGACTCCTTTCTTATCGTATCGATAGATGCGTGTGCCAGGTGTTGTCACAATTATCATTGCGTATTGTCTCGCTCGAGTTACCGACTCTTGCACAACTGCGAACTATAGCCGATTTAATCAATTTGTTTACAAACTGATCGGTCGGATAATCAGTTTGTCCTATCTATTTCGAATCGGTGGAACTTTGTATGTCTATCAAGGGTTTAACAAACCGCGTACTCGTTTCTGCTGGAATTCCCCCCGTACAGTAGACATGCGAATACATACTTGTTGCGAATAGTAAATAAAAGATTCGTTCTATACGTGGATAAACTAAATTGAACCGAATCGAATTCAAGTAGAACGATTGTATTTGTAAACGTTATGTTTAAATTGGCAAAGCTAAGAAGAACTTCGATTGTAGAAGTTGTTCAGTATGTTGTATTCGCTAATGAACGATTTCAAGTTACTTGTTAAATGTGAAGAAGATACACTGGACCGAAGATCTTCGCATCTATACAGAATTATAAACGAACGTCGAAAAATGCTGTATCGTCAACAATTTTAAAATGATTATTCTATTTTTTACCCAGTACATATGAAGACGATCCAATAGGAAATTGTGTCAAGGACGATTATAAAATGAATGTCATGCTTGTATCTCGTAACGCGGTATAATTTCCGCATGGAATTCTTTCATTATGGATCTTAAGCAATCCTTGAGGCTTTTAAGTAGTAGGTACCTCGGAAAAAAGAAAAAGCAAATTTTTCAAATGCCGAAAAAGGCAAAGTGAAAGATTGAAAAAATAATAGATGTGGAAAGAATACTGAGAAACTGTAATCTCAATGTAACGCTAATGTCAGGAGCAAATGGTATTTCGAAATTCAAGAAAAAGACCAGAGGTTATCGTTGTAACTGCTTGACGGATTCTAACTCGAAAAGATTTCCGCCGATGGTCACAAATATTCTACGGTGAATCTTCTACAAAAATCACTGGATCTTTAAAAACGTTTCTTTAAAAGAATGCTTTGAACTGTAAAATAAACTTGCGTAAGATTTACGTTCTATGTATAATCGGACGTATTTCGTATGCAACAACCTGACGGAACAGGTTCAATTCCAGAAAGAACATTTCGCACTCGTACCGCGTCGTTCTCTCCAGCGCGCAAGCCTGGAATCTCCTCCGATAAAAACATTCGTTCGAACGAACGTAATAAAGAGGCGATCGATAAGGTCTATATAGAACGCGAGTAAGTAAAATATGTTCGAAACGGCGCAGGCCGATTTGGTATTAAGAGCAAGTTCATTATCATCCATAAATTAGAGCTTATCGCGTCGACGTGGTGCCGCGCCGATTGGTCGTAGGTTCAAGAGTCAATAAAAACCAGATAACTTTTTATCGTCCGAAGATCCCAGACGCAGAAAACACGCGCATAGTCTTCCGAAAACCTGACACGGATCCAATTGGTTCGATCAACCGGTCAGAAGTAGTTAACAGATTTCCGATCAACCCCTTTTGTTTTCCATTAGTTTACAGTGTCGCATTTCAAAAAGAAATGTGTCTCGCAACGCAGAGAGGGGTCAATCGTTTGACAGTGGATATGTAAAAATGGGTAAAGAAACTCTTCGCGCCGAGGTTGCAAAAAAGCGAGAAACCCAACTGTCGGAAAAGCCGAAACGATTGCGGACAGAACGGTTGGTTTCATTGTTAAGAGCGAGACATGCATCGCGTGCGCTCAAGGCTCCCGGTGCAGCTGCAGCAACTATTCGATTCAGAAGCCGTGTCGTGTCGATGAGTCATCGGGTTCGAGACTGTCAAACTGCGGTGCGCGGAGGAGATAGTTTGCACGCCGAGCGGAGCCGAGTCGGCACGGCACCGAGTATCCACGATACGAGTGGCGCGTCTTGTCGGCTCGAAAAATCTCGAAAAATCTCGAAATCACGGTAAAACCGACGATTCGATAGGTCTGGTTGCTCGTTAGGGAACACGTTCGCGTGGGTGTGGTGCGCGTACGATACGCGGAGGAGCACGTTCTCCGCGCGTGATCGATCGCGTCTCGAGGTCAGCCACGAAAACTTGTTCGAGGATTCCGGGCCGGGGGCTCGGTGTTGCGACTGCACCGGGGCCGACCTTGAGCGTGAACCTGAAATAAATGAACGAGAACGAACGGGGCGGAGGCCGTTGAGATTTACCCTGGAGCATATTGTGATCGGTCTCCTCGTCCACGAGGCGGCGGACACTGCCGATGGAGGAGGACAGCAGGCTCATGGCTGGTCGATGGGGAGGACTCGGTCCTCGCGATCCTCGAGCCGGGTCGTCGTAACCGTGTCGATGGCCGACAGGAGCAGAGGAAAGCCGGCTAGCTGCTGGCTCGCTCGCGGGATTCGTCGGGAACGGTTAGCGCTGCTGGCCGAACCAATGGCTGGCGGTCGTGGAGTCGTGCTTGTCGGCGGAACACCTTACCCGGCGCGGCTCGGCTCGGCTCGGCTCGGCACGGCGCGGCGCGGCGCGGCGAACAGAGCGTCTACGAACGCACCTGTCGGCCGAGCACCCGGCCGACTCGAGAACGCTTCGCCGCCGCGGCGGTCGGTCACTTTCACTCGACGTGGAAAGGATATCGCGCGATATCGCCGTCTGCGCGAACCACCTGCTAGCGCGTTTTCGTTTCCCCGAGCCGAGCAGAGCGATCTCGGCAATCTTCTTCCGGGCCCGGCGCGTCTCCCGGCTCGATCAGGATCAACCGAACTGGCCGGGCGGCGGGGGATGATGGTACTCTCCGACTCGCAGCGGCGATCACACCTTGGTGCCGTTCGATCGCAT
The DNA here is from genome assembly GCF_050948215.1 of Halictus rubicundus. Classification (NCBI taxonomy): domain Eukaryota; kingdom Metazoa; phylum Arthropoda; class Insecta; order Hymenoptera; family Halictidae; genus Halictus; species Halictus rubicundus. Next base: position 12,185,339 of record NC_135162.1, on the reverse strand, counting down.
CGCCACCCCGGCGTTCCTCGAATCGTCCTGGATCCCCGCGTCGAGCGTGTTCGAGCGATCGCGCGCACTACAGCCGATCGGGCACGGAGACGGACACGTCTGCTGCTCCGATGTTGCGCGCTGTCGTCACCGGCACGGCACGGGCTACCTCGCGGTGTTACGATACGGACGAGAGACGGAGACGGAGGCGGAGGCGGAGGCGGAAACGGAAACGCCGGCGTGAACCCTGTCCAGCACCGTTGCTACGTCGCGAAAGACGACGACGCATAACGCGTGCAGGGACACCGAGCACCACCAACAGCCGCGATCAATAAGCGCTGCCACGGCGTCTGCGCCGACAATGCGATGCCACGCCGGACGAGAGGAGAGAGACAGGGACACAACGGGCTGGTGTCCGTGTATATGTACGTCGGCCTGTCGCGTCCGTGTGCCAGCGAGGTATCGACGCCGAGCGCCGTCGCGTATCGACGATTTAGGGTGCTCCCCGTTCTCGGCTCTCGGCTCTCGGCTCTCGGCTCTCGGTTCTCGCCACCGCACCTCGTGGGAGGGAATGACTGCGTTAATTGGTTCTTCGGGTTTCCCTGCTGGCCTCCTCTGCTAATCAGCGCCAACGGAAATTTTCTATTCTGATGTAGCCGTTTGAAAACAATTAATTTGATTCTTTCAAAACAATTTATTAATAATACGGGAATGGTGAGAACAAAGTTTATCATAACTTTGAATTTTTATGCAAAACTTATTCCATATATTTTTTCGTTTGACGCCTCGTTTCAGAGAAAATCGAGTTTAACCATCAGCCAGGTTCGCGTGCTTTGGTATACGCAGGAAGTAGAATTGGTCGGTCGTGATCAGACGGGTCAGGCGATTCCTATCTAATAGCACGCGTATTCGCTGCATTTTCGAATGCATTGATTTTCTCGGAACAAAGTATCCTCTACGCTACAGGTTTCCCCGGGTCTCCCCAGTTTTCCCCATTGTTGAGAATTCAAATAATTCGTGCAAGATTTAAATAGTGAGCACCATTTACTATCGAGAAAGCTAAAGTTCAAAGTTTGCATAATTTACGATAACTTTATCTAAAAATGCAAACATATTGAATATCATACTGAGGAGACAATGCCCGGTAGAATGTCTGTTAATTATAATAAACTATCGGTTAATTACGTGTGACATATAGACTAAGATAGACAAGAGTTATTCGTCACTTCGATTGGCCACTTTTACATTTTCAACGTATTAATTGAAAAAAAAAACAAAAACAAAAAACAAATGATCACAAATTTAATCAAAAGACGTATGCAACTATAGGTAGACCATGGTATTTGCAAATTTAATTTTATCCAAGGATGGTAATTTCCTGCGAGCCGCTCAACTCTTCTTTCGCCCATTTTTTGCCGATTGCAACCAGAAAAAGACGTGGCTTGTCCTAGTTCCGTAGATTACTTGCAACATCAATGTAAACCACTTTAGTGTTTCTTACATAGTATTAGATGAGATTTCCATATTTAAATTACGCGTCTCCAGATATTAATCTACAATAATAGAACATCTGTGGGATTACAGACACATGGAACATGGTATGAAAAAGCGTTCATCTAAAGGGAACTTGGGAAATGTTCTTATGGAAGAATGGAATGAGATCTCATCGCGTGTAACGTCGAACTTACAATGCTTAGAAAAACTGTGGCAATTATAAGATCGGGGTAAGAACGATAAATCATTTTCATTGTATAAATAAGTCTAAATGACAAATTATAAAACTGTATAAATGGTAGATAGTTGGTCGAAGCAAGCAAACGGTCGATTTCATGGATTGCGAGCATTTCTGGGTCTCCAACGGATTACGATCGATATTCCTCCTTCGCACTTCACGCTTTTCGTTCAGCGGGAACTAGGAGATGGCATAGATTTTCTTTGAAGTACGCGAACGGTCCGAGCAAATACAGCAACCAATCGGAATGTAGAAAACCAGTATGAAAGTAGGTGACACGCGAGATCACATGAATTATCATACGTAATTTCCTCGGTTGTATGCACATAACACGCGTCCCATGTAATCACGCAAACACCCGTGCGAAGTAAAAGTCCGCGCGTTATTCGGTGCTTTCGTCGTCGTGCCGTCGACAGTTTCTTGATGCAGCGTTGTTTGCGGAACAGCCGAGGGAGAGGTCCTGGATCTTTCCGGAATGAACCTTGCGAGATTCTGTAAATTTTCCGTGATTATTCGACGTATCTTCCGTGAACGTGACTCGACACCGGATTGCAATCAGCATCGAAACGTTCTCTCGTTCCGATCGATAGTCTGTTCAGTCGCCACAGCCTCGCCATAAATACTGTCTGCCTCGGATGCTATCTTACATTCTGATGATTGGTCGATGCTGCAAATATTTTCTTCGACGATTTTATCCGTATTCGTAAGCCACAGGATTTATATATAGCTCGGGTTTCAAAACCCGGGTCTCCGCTTGCACCTCGCTCTTATATATATATGCTATAGACAAAAAATCAAATAAGATTTTCACTATTTTCAATTTATTTTATTCGATAACAAATATATCACTTTCACTAACTATATTTATAGATTTTGACCCTTGCATTCATGCGCGTCCCACTTAATCGAAAACTCCTCGAAATGTCTTCTGCTACATTATGCAATGCGCACTTACACGCTTTAACTATGAACCCAGCTGTGTGTATATTGCGCGCGTCGCCCGCGGCGTGTCTATGCAATATCGCATCGACAAGATGCCCCGCTGCGTACAGTCTGAAAGAAAGGCTTACAGGTTGTCAATTACGCTGTCACGACCAATGAAGCGCGTCATTAGCGCTATGGGTCAGCGTGTCACGAACGTTGTTTTTTCCAATATTCTCAATCTTCTACCTTTACCGGAGAAAAAAGAGGCATGGTTTAAGTTACCTACCGACTAAATAAATATGTTAACGCGTTTCGCCGGATCGGACGTAAACACGCGTTTTCTTCGACGACGAATTTTCTTCGAAACTAGGTTATTGGTAATAAGAATCGGGTCATTAGTAAAAGAAAATTAATCTCTTTGGACTACTTTCGCGAACGCGCGTAAACGCATGCACACTGTAGCTGGTTGTCGACACACCGACAACTTCGTTGGCAATCGATATGTGGAAACTTTGAACAACAAATTGATGCACATATTTGCCAGACGGCTTTCACCTTGTCGACACCTTGTTTCTCAAGAATATTAATTTCTTTTTTGTTGTTTAATTGGTACGCCCACGGTAATCGAGCTCCTTACCCTAAAATTAGGGTAAGCTCCGAATATCAGGTTTTTCTGTAAATATTGACGCTAATCGGCGGTAGTAAGTCGGAATTTCAGTAGCGATAAACTTGTTCATTGTCATAGATGTATAATTCGGAAAAAGTGGGTCAGCTAAATTGTTCTAGAGACCTAGCAATTCCATTCGTAGATTTCATTCACATATTACGAAAAGTATACGATGTGGTCAGCCATCAAGAGCAACCAAGCGTGTGGGTCGGTTACCTGAGGAGAGTCGTGCTGCAGTAATTAACGAGTCATTACTAGATTGCGGAAGTTTATGCAAATTCGCATTTTTGTAGACATACGAGCCTAAAACAAATATGAGGCGAGTATGTATGTATGTATGTATGTATGTGTGTATATTCTTTGTGGCCAATCTTCAAAAGAACACACATTTTCACTTGATCGCATTTGGTTTTTTTTTTTTCGTGTCAACTATAAAACAGAATAATTCCGCATGCAACGGAATAAAAAGAGTTTGAAGAGGGGGCTACTTTCACGCCTGAAGGGGGTTCTCAATTAATTAAAATTAAATTCGTTGATTCACTTGGATTTATTTAAAAATATATTACATAGTGAAATGCGTTTCTGTCCTGTTGCGTGTTTCCGTGTTTTTTACCACTTTCGCAACAAGGTTCAAAGTCGATGCAAACAAAGGAAATATAGCGTTTGCTGGGTCATCCATCATTTTGCTGCGGCATCGCGGATTACACCTTCGGCATTACATGTTTAAGCGCGTATAACGGTGAATCTAACGCCCGGCTGTCATCGTGGATCGTAAACAGAAACTTATCGTCAAGAATCAACACGTAAAACAGTGAACCATAAATTTGACGATATCTGTGGGATATATTCTCTTCGGTAATGAGCCGGCGGTATTCGGAGATCGGTGGCAGAAGAATATGTAAGGCGGTGGGGGGTCACTCAAGTTATCGAGCACGTATTCTCATTAGACTTACCATCTCCATATTCCTGAAAAGCAGGACCGGTTTTCGAGTAACTTTTCTTCAAGGTTCCGCGTCCTTCCGATGCATTATTATCAACACGTTCGGTTACCGTCCGTATACCGAGAGGTATACTTTTGATCGGTAGTGTACGTTTTCGCATAACTGCCGGATATCTGTTCGGCTTCGAAGATTCAGAACCGATGTTAACGGCAGAAACAGTACTATTCGATTCCAGGTACAAGATTATACTCTGCGACCGCAAAAATTCAAACGATGTTCTCGATTTCCTTCCACTTCCATCCTCGTTTTTCCTTCTACGGTCAGTGGGTGATCGATACCAGTGATCGTTGAGCATGTTCTACGATTGGATAAATCACGACAACCTCTAACGATTCAACATCAACATCACGATATTAGATTCCAACGAGTTTCGTGAATTTTTCCGTTGTCACGATTAAACCCGCCGCGCCGCTCGTAAAAGTTAACGCGCGAAATCCTTCTGCATACCGAGTTAAGGGATTAGAAACTTTGACGTTTTCTCTCGTTAAACGAGGATGCGCGACCAACTATTTCCCTCCTGATAAAACTTGTTCACCGTCTGAATAAATAATGTTCTTCTATGTACAGTTACGTCCGTGACTAATTGCCACAGATTAGTCCCTCTCTCTCTCTCTCTCTCTCTCTCTCTCTCTCTCTCTCTCTCTCTCTCTCCCTCTCTCGCAGCATCTATTAATTCCGATGTTTATGATTTTTTAACAATATTGGCATTTTAAAGTGGTTCTTCAAAACTGCGATATCCACGCGGTGATATTTCATCCTGAAAAACATTCCTCGAGCAAGAATGCCCTCGAAAACCAGAATATGTATCTCCTTAAATATCAGGTTGTCTAACAACAAACAGCTCTAGAACCGTAACAAAACTCTATAGATTCTCCGTGACACAAGTGGATGAAAAAATATGATTGAATGGATATTCTGCAGCGAGAGAGGTCAGGTTGAAATTAGTTTAAGCGACCTCGGAGGTGAAGGTTTAACACGTATTAGATGATAGATCGGATCAGCGGCGGCGTGAAATCGGGGCAATTGCGCTTAATCGTAGAAATGGAAGAGGCATCTATCTGTTTTGCAACTCTCCCTTCGCTCTGCCGATCGCTTTTGCAGGTATCGTGCCGCATAATGAAAACAGTGCATGCACTTGCGTACGACGAAATACACTTAAACGCTATCAGACAAGAGCGTACCGCACGGTGTCGAATAATTTCAGGTAAACTGAAACCATCTCGGTATCGCTAGCGTCTTGAAAGGTTGCCCTGTTCACTATTTTTCAGCATACAATCTATTTTCCTGGTTCGTTTGATTTTCGGACGGCCTACTACACACCAGGCATAGGCACTTCTGAAATAACATTATTCGAAATATTAGTTTCCAATAACATTGCTTATTTCAGTAATATTTCGTTCATTCAAATAACGAATATCTTTATCCTTGTTTTATACGTTCGCAATCGTTTAAAATCTTGCCAGATCGAAACCAGACAAATTAGTTCGAGAAGTTCGAAGAAACCGAATCAAGGGGACGAACGATAATTACTGGTCGTTGCTATAAAGAGAAACCGAAAACTTTTCACCCACTTAAAATTATTAATAGTCGCTCATCGTTAACAGAGTTCGGAGATTTTTCAAGGAAGGCAAAGGTATTTATTACGATGAGCTATCAACTGTTAAAACGTGATGAGAACTTCCACGGGGAACTGCAAGATAGAAGTGGAAAGTGCAAGTCTTCGTACTATCATTAATTTTGAAGCAAGTAATGTAATGAAAGACGGGCAGGTTTCGAAAGGAGTTACGGATAACCATTCAAGAGGTTTCCACCTAATCGTTTCATTCGCGTTACACGCGAAGCTAATTGATATGGATTGTATTCAAATCGTGCAAATTATTTCCAATAATATAAAACCGATTATTTCAGAAATATAGCTATAAATGACGCAGGTCCAATTTTGCTCGGAACAATTTATTTAGAACCACAACGATTTAGTCTAATTTTCTTCTTTTTTTCTTCTTTTTGTTTTTTTTTTGTTTTTTTTTTTGTTGTTGTTGCTGTAGGAGGAAAAACGGAATTTTATTTAAACTGCTGACAAATCCATACCAAATTATAACTGCTACAGGTTAGCGATAGGACTAGAGTCTGGCACGGTATCCGTAGGACATTAAAAGTGACTCGATACGCATAGTTTCTTACAAAGGATCCGAAAAAATTACGACACGATACAAAGTGAAATTAGGTTAGAACAATAATTTGGACTTTCAAAGGTGGGAGTCAATGCACTGTAATGGGTGGGTGGCCATGCTTGTAAATCGTTCTACCAAACCTGTGCGTAATGAGATGGATTCGCCTTTCTCTTCTGTATGGAAAAAAAAGTCTTAAGAATGATTGCCAATTACATTTCCTGTCACGGGTCGCGATACACTTGACAAGAAATAAAAACATCGACATTTGAAATGATAATTAAACAACTTTCATTTATACGTTATCTTTTCCACGAGTTCCAAAACTCTTGTGGCGGTTTAAGAACATTATCAGTTCAAAATTGATTAAATTTACTAAGAATTTCTGAACGTATTATTTTTTAAATGTTGTACAACAAAGTATAGTATTTACAACTATTATCAAGAACGAAATCATTCGACAAGTTGAGAATGGAAGCACTCGAAGACTGATCACCAAGAGGCTACGTTACGTTACTATCTCTTCATCTCTTCGTCTACTTACATATTGTTAGAACAATTAGATATTGGTTCAACGGTAAAATTTTCGTTTTTGTTTTTATTTAACTATGATAATCGTAGGGCCGACGAGTCGGCTACCGTTGGCCAACCATAATTGCTACTAGGGAACGTTTTAATGAAAACCCGAGGAGGCACTCTCGCGTTACTGTTCCCGCGACATCGACTGTGCATCGAAACTCGATCGCGTTCCCGCCTTTCAACAGATTGCCAATTACAAATCGAAAAATCGACTAATTAGAGACACGCCGCGCCACGATAAATGCTTGGAATTGCGACTAGCACAGATTCATTGCAGCTACGCGGTGTTTCCACGGAAAAGTAGAACGTCTAGTGAACAATTCAGTCTAAAAAAAAGACATCCTTAAATGGGATGAGAGCACTGAAATACCACTCGTAAGACTTTTGTCGTTTCTTATTCGTTAGGACAGGTACAATTAATGGTAAGCTTAATATTTATATTATAGCATTATTATATACGAAGATTGCTCGAAGAATGCTTCCGACTCTTTCATAATGTAACGCGACTGTTATTACATTTGAAATGAAAATGATATCAACCGACTATTTTGTATATTAGTTTCATTTCTATCGATAGACGTGTAGAATGTGTTGCCTCTAGGCGTGCACGTGTGACTTACATTAGCAGTCGATTGCAAGCGATACTCGCAACTCGATCAAGGTAGCATTGGGCATTTATTCAATTAGAATCTTTGCCGCGCCGCGCCGCGCCGCTCTCTCTTCCGAATCGATCCTCGGCTCGATCTGAACGATCTATCGGCGCGCACAAATGACCAATGCGTACCGACGTACCCGGTCGTGATTTCCTCGAGGCTGTTGTTAATTGGAAAAGAAACCGCGGCTCGTGAGCGTCTCCTATTTTCTCGTTTTCTTTTCGCATGCTAATGACGCACAAAATCGATAAACCTATCGGGGCTAGTTCGTAACGAGCGATCAAAAGATAGCAAGGCGTTATTTTCGTTTCCTAATGAAATGTCGATTTCATAGGTGGACTCGATGTAGTGTGAACACCGGCTGCCACAGAGGTATCGATCCCCTTCTGTCGGAACGATGAACGTCAGGATTTTCACTTTGTTAACGCTAACCATACCGCCTATACAAATCTGAGACCGATTGTTTTATCAAAATTACAAAACTGAATTTCCACTCAGGGGACCAAACATTTTTACGAAACTTTTCTCGATGTAATTATTGGATTATTGAATACCGTATCAACTATTTCAATTGCTCCACCAGAGAAATTTTATAGTCAATCGATATTTGTCCTTGTCAGTCGAAAAATTGAACAATCTCCTCGGATTGTGACACGTGAAATGCAAATCATTCCATAGAAACAGTATTTATTTTCTGACATTGCAGGAAGTTCCATCATTACTCAAACTTACCATTACTTCAAAATCGTGACAAAATTACGTTAGCGAAAGTGACATCGAAAATGTAAAATCTTCTCGTGCAGCATGCAATTGTAATATAATTTACCTAACGTGTCTGACCATTGCTTGCTAATTCTCCTGGTATTTTTACAATAATATGTGCTTGAAGGAATTTTCTTTGATAATTTCTAATGGAAGCATCTCCATTTCAGTGATTTCAATAATAATCACAAAAGAAAAAATGTGAAACCGGTGATTTGACTGGTCGTGGTACGATTAATGTTGGTAACCTTTTTGGTCGCGAATAAAAGAAATAATGCTCGTTAAACGGCCTGTCAATATTTCGCATTTCACGAACAGATTTTTGTCAGTAAGAACGAAGAACTGCAGATGCGTGCGCGTCTTTGCTAGCATCCGTTTTAACTGAATTAGTCGGTCGATGTCACTTGCCTAACCATAAGCGACGTGTTAGACGAACCTACTTTTCAAGACGCGCAACTTGTCAAATCATAATTCAACAGATTACCGTTTTACAAAAACCGTTCCAGATTTACTACTACCGATCGAGATTATTTGACTTTCTCTTTTATCTTGCAGTACCGCTTCCGAGACAAGAATTCTGTAGACAAACCGCACAATAAAAAATCATGAAATATGTCTGCCGCTTGGCTGAATGATGTACAGAGTGTTTCCTATCTGATGGTACAATTAGAAAGCAACTGATTTTACATGAAAAAATACTAATATTTGGTGATTATCACTTTCTTTTGTTTTATTTCCAAATGTACTTTAGAAATGCAATGGTTTAATTAAATTATATTTCATATTTATTTCCATCGAAATGCTAAATAGAAATCTAGTCGGATGGTAAAAATTCGTCTAAATCCACAAATGGTTCTACTATTATCAACAGTTAGCCATTAAATAATTATTAATATAAATTTGTGTAGGACCTCGTGGGCCCCGATAGTTCGCTAAAGCGTTAACTCGAGGCCCCGTTTCCGAGGAAATTAATTTTGAAAATACATACATACATACGTCAGGTTCGTATGGATTGGTGTTTACAGAAAGTAGAACCGGTAGGTCATGAACAGACGTGTCAGCAAATGCCTATGTGGTACATGTTTCAAAAATTCTTTCAAAAAACCCCGTCGTACAACGTCGTTTATATATTGCAAGCCCACATATATTCCACATGATTTTTCTATATGTTAAAAACATTGTTAACGCACGAAAGCGCGTCTATACTGTATCGTACATGTAACGTATGTAGCATACAATTAAGCGTCATAGGATCAAGCGCCACCTGATCGTTAAACGGGTCGATCACCGCGAAACTATTTGAAAAGAGAGAGAGAGAGAGAGAGAGAGAGAGAGAGAGAGAGAGAGAGAGAGAGAGAGAGAGAGAGAGAGACAGAGAGAGACAGAGAGAGAGAGAGAGAGAAAAAACATTATGTCATTGTACCGTGGACTAATAAAATTAACAAAAATCTTTGAACGTTCGTCAAAATTCTGTTGAGCTTGGAAATGAAAATTTTAGCTACCTGAGCTTTGCATAAACAATTACGCGCACGCGATGGACTTAAGATAGAAGATAAAAACTCACCGGAAGAACTCCAACGGTCCGAACAGTCCATTAATAGTACAGACCAATCGACTAAATCATCAGAGTTCGCCATAGTTGATCGACAGTATCTGTTTGTTCGTCACCGGCCCCACCGATGATTGCTCGATAAATAAACTAGGATTTCCTGAATTTGTCGTGTCACAAGCGAAACACAAGCACACTTGCCGCGTTATCGTTGAACGGAACGGAACGGAACGGAACGGACGGCCGGCCGATGCGAAACTTTGCACAACATACGTGAGAGCAACGTTCTCGAAAGGAGATGAGAAACGGAGTCAGAGCACACACAGGCACTCGAAGCAGTCAATGATTACCTTACGACATCCAGTTCTGGTTTGCTGGTTCTCTCTATCCTTCTCCTCTCGTTTACCATTACAACACCACCTCACGCTCTTTCACGAGACTCACATATGTCCGGTCGTCCTTGTTTCTCCACTTTCGTTATATTTCAACGTACCTTTTCATTCTACTCACCGGCTCATTCGCACTGTTTATTTTTACGATCGGCTTACCACGAGGACGTCTATCTCTATGTACTATACTTGCATGTACATGCGCGCCCCCCTGTGTATGTGTTTATTAACTGACGGCTACTTAGATTTAAATTGAATTCTTCCTCCAGTACATTTACTTATATTCACAAACTATATTCGTAGAATCTTTTATTTTACTAGATTTTTCATCGACCACTGATTATCATCAAAAGCTAATCATCCTTGATGGCAAACTGATGCTGTTACTGCTGTTACTATGTATATATTTACTAACCAGATCGTAAGAATTAAACATGTTTTTGTAAAAGAACTCTCAAGTGTACCTTTCGAAATGCAAAAATTAACTTAGGAACGAAGAAAATAATACATATAGCAAACAGCGAATAAATATAGATAACAAGTTTTTGTGAAATTTTAAATAAGTAAACAACTATTTTTCCATTTCCATTACTTTCAGAGTATATTTCCTAAAAGGTTCAATATTTATATGCGACTACATTAAAACACTTCGACTGTCGCATAACCCTAAGCCTATCGATAACACTCTTTGTGCTTTACGGATAAACATTGATTTATTGATCATCGTCCATTCAATAAAATAAAAAACTATTACAGTCTATGAAGTTCAAGAAAGACAACAGAATAAGATAAAAATGTTGCCTATCAATATAAAAAATTTAATTGACGATCAAAAACAAAGCCTAGCATATTGTAAATGACTAACTTTGTGAAACTTTTTCTTACTAGTATGACAGTCAACATGTTAATACGTTACAGTCGTTATTATATATAAATAAACAGACTACTTAAAAAGAAAAACAATAAAAAAGCCACTACAAAATTGATGTTTTACTCAAAGGGTACATAATAATTTCTATTATTTAGAACTGGTATTTACTTTTTTACTTTCAAGAAACCGGCTGTGTTTGAGAAGTATTTTGCATTAGCTTCGTTCACTTTCTTTTCTGCCGCTTGTGGATTTACAATTTCCAAGCCCTGTAAAAAATAGTTGTAGCATCTTTATAACATCGAATAAGAGAATAACAGAGATCAGAACTAATCGGAAAGATTAGAAATTTTCATTTCATCTGTGAACACTTTTGTGAACGTGAACATAGTAAAATCAACATTTGGAAAGTACCTAACAAGAAGCTACGTACTTACACGTACTGTTAACGTTATTATTAATTTACCTGCAATGGTGTAAATGCAACGCTGGATGCTGTACCAGACACCTGCTTTTTGACTGTTGTACTTCCACCCCATTGCTGCTGTTTCTGTAAATTCTTCTGAAGTGTTTTTGATATTCGTACTTTTGTTTTTTCATCGATTTGAGGTAACCTAATACGACCCGTTCCTGCTTTGCCAATCGTACCACGCGTGTAACCGAGATCTTCTTGATAGGCATCGTTTTCAATCTAAAAACATATACAAATACGAAACATAAGAATACTATACATATATGTATGTATAACATTGCAAACGTGTAAAATATGAAAAAAACTAAACTTACATCAGCGAAATTCATTCTATTTGCATGCTTTCTGAATTCAGTAATGGCATAACGTTCCTTCATTTTTCTCACGCGCCTGCCACCGCGCTTCTTTCGGCCTGGATCGATAGGTTTTGGTAAAGGTTTCACAAATTTTACAGGTGGTGGTTCTTGAAGTTTATCCAACTTTTTCTCAATTTCTTCACGGAACATTTGACCAATATGACCGTCTGTGCTTTCATGACAAGCGTCAACGCGAGCAGCTAACATACTTTTGGCTGCCACCAGTCTTGCTGCTTTTCGCCTCAAGTCCTAAACAGATTAATCAGGAATAGAAATTAAACGATACTGCATTTAAACAATGTGAAATACGTTTCCACCGTGTAACTCACAGGCGGAGTTTCTTGTACAATGTCGGAGTAATATATGAAACCAGTGTGAGGTAGAGTCGCCACTTGTGAAAACCCAGATAATGTCGTTTTCTGAGATCCTAGAACTAGAATGTTACATGCTGGCATTTTTGATAATTTAGTTAAACCTCCTGCTACACCTAAAATATAAAAACGCAATATGTATTACCGTACATGTTATTTCAAAACTTTTACATGTTTAATATATAAGAAGAATGTTTTAAAACTTACCCATAATTTTTGCTGCTGTGGATGCGCCCACTATTACAGACAAATTTGGTGCGATAAATGCCATTCTACTCTCTACATATTCAAATATCTTCAATTTGCAATTATTCAATTCCACTGCCATATCGCAAGCTTCACAAATTGCTTCCTTTTCTTCTTCTGTGAGCAACTGTCTGTAAATATAACATACATGGATTTTTTTCTAGTAGTAAGCTTGACTATTATTATTATTATTATTATTATTATTATTATTATTATTATTATTATTATTATAATCTATAATTTATCAAGTAATGCATTACCCTTGCGTTGTTGATGCAGTAACTGATACAACCATGATTGTTGCTTGAGTTAGAAACTGTTGTAATGTTTCATTATTTTTTGCTCTGTCTAAATCATTTCCTAATTCTCTAACTGTCATTACATACTCCAAAGGACCAACAACTAACGACTCCAATTCCGGGAACCTTTTGGAATATTTGTCTCTTGCAAATCTATGTATAGTAGCTGAAAAATATAATCACTACTATTTGAATGGCCACCTACAATATTACCAGCGCATAATATTATCAAATAAAACAGACAATACTTGTATTTAAATGGTAATGATAAATGAAATTTGCGATGAGACTTTTTGATCAGTCCAATATATGCATGACAGAATAACATGTCCTTCATAATTACAAAATCATTATAAGATTATTTCAATTTCATAATATCAATTACTTACCTATTTCGTCATCAATATCTACAGCCATATTGTTAGCCTCAACGATAAGCTGATATTCAGGATCAGACTCGACAGGTCCAATGATATCTACCGACTTCCTTGGAACTTTACTATATTTTTCAATATGAGACATTACTTTTTTCAACTGTTCCGAGTCGCCTAATCTCGCTAATTCTCTCACAGAAGCAACTTTTATTTCTATAATCAAGAAAGGAGGTCATTAAATGAAAATTTTATAGAATTATTTACCTTGACAAACATTAAGGTTAAGTACCTTCTTCGATGGTTTTCGAGACCGAAGCCGGAATAAAATCCGGCTCCGGTTCTTCCATAATATGATCGGAATCATCATTTTCTTCAAGATCTGCTAAAAGTTCATCCGCCAACGACATGATTTTCCTATACCTACATATGTAGAAAAGATCTATACGTATGTAAATATTTTGCTAACCTGTTTCATCTGACAAATTGACGCATCTATAGCAGCGTCATCTATGCAAGCAGTAATTCCGAAAACTATCACGGAATATGCCGCCGGTGTTCTTAGAAACAAGTTGCTCGGATTGGTTAGTGTCGATTGGTGAGTACCGAATATATCGAAAGTATATACATAGGGCAGGCTTCGTAATTAATAATCATGCGACGAAGTGGAATAGGCGTACAGCGGATGATATCACTGTCAATAGTAAATATCTGAGGGGTGATGTGAAGATCTATTGATACGGGTGCCGCCTTGAACCGCACCGAACGCAGCACGCGCAGTTCGTATAGTAAGGGCTGTCACCTGTCACGGGGAGCGGGGAGCGGGGAGCGGGGAGCGAGAGAAAACGCGCGGCCAGGTAAAGGGGGCGTAGCCCTCGATGCTCGAAACTGCCTCGAGAATTGCTATTAATTCCGAAGCCTGGTGTAAATTGATATGTATATCATTAATCGGTATCGACATGGAATTCAAAATTGAGTTCACTCGAAGAGTGTAAGGTGGCGTTGCAGTCGGCGAACGCCATCTTGTGCACCACATGACCTCGTTGCCGTGTCCCGTGACCAGCTCACGTGAATTTTGACAAATTCAAACGTTTTTGGTAGAAAAAAAATGGATATATTGGAGCAGCACCTCGAACAGCAGGATGTCAGGTAGTGTTTATGTTAAATATCGACTGGCTGATAATGCGAACACCTATCCCTCCTGTTTCGGTCGAGGTCTCCTCAAGGTCATCACGTAGTGCACAGTGCGCACTTACAAGACTTAGGACAACGGTCGTGGAAGTAATAGGCATAGACGTAATCCTATAGACACGTTGCATATCCATTCTTCAACGTAGACTACGCTTCTTTTACAGCACTATTAACACGAAGGAGGAAGGGGACACAGGAATTGTTATCGAGGAGGCGGAAATCGTCGACTGCGAAGGTAAATATAGCTTGAGTTAATTTTCGATTTCAAATATCAGTTTTTCATCATTTCACATGGATGTTTTATCGGCGCGATTATAATCACCTTTCTAATATCAAGATTAAATCTTTCTAGGAGAAACTGTTGGAGAAGATGGAATGCGCTACCAAGAAGCTTTGGCATATAGAGTGGTACAGTTGAATAGTACCGCTGCTGGTAATGAAATAGACTTGCCAGTCGCTCAACCAGGAAATAATACTGTACAGGTCCTAACATCCCCGTTGAACGGCCAGTTTTATGTTATTGGGAATGCTAACGATGTTTTCACCAGTGCCCCGACTCCTAGATCATTGGTTCCCAGGACAACTACTTTACAAATAGAAACACCAAGGAATTGTACAACCGGATTAAAAAAAGTACGATTGTTATGCTTTCCGAATTTTTGGTCAAAATAGTATTTCGGACTTCTAGCTATGTAATTTACATGTATTCGCTCCATACGTTACAGAGAGACGATAGAAGAAGGGCAACCCATAACGAAGTGGAACGTCGGCGAAGAGATAAAATAAACAATTGGATTACAAAATTAGGAAAAATTATACCCGAATGCAATGCTACTACAAATGCAAATGGAACCGGTAGCAGCGGTGAAGGCAAAGCAAACTATGAAACTCAGGTAACGAATGAAACGTTATTTAAATTTCACGATTACCAACGAATGTTAATAAAACGTTCTCTATTTTTACTTTTCTTTGTATAGAGCAAAGGGGGAATTCTGGCAAAAGCTTGCGAATACATAGGAGAGTTACGAGCGGCTAATCAAGGATTAAGTCAGTGTCTGCGTGATAACGAAAAACTGCGACAAGAGATTACCGCGTTGAAGCAACTTGTGGCACAGTTGAAACGGGAGAACCTTCAACTCAGGTCTCAGATATCATCTACCACAGGAACTAATGTTGACGTTGTTCATTTGAGTCCCTAAAGAATTATTAGGTTGTAATGCAGTGCTTCTTTTTGTAAATATTAGGGTACATAAGCTGACGAAGTATTTACTCTTATGATTTCTCTTTTCTCAAAAGCCATAAAAAGTTTCGTCATATTGGATTCTTTATATTCTTCGAAATGTATAAAATGGTCCTAATAATGGTATAGTCGTAACTACATTTGCGATTATATCGACGTGTAAATATCTTCTTATCCCTATGAATTTTATAAAATGAATTCATGCCTATAGGATACTTCAATTTAGAAGAGAACCAAGTTTCGATTCACGAAATTGACTATACTTATCTCGATAAGTACGAGGACGAAATTTCAAATTGACGTGTCTTTAGTGCAATTTTACATTATAAGATTACAACAGTAATGTCGGAAGTTACGACTATTCTTTGTAGGACCTAGGATTTAAAACGATCTTGTTTGTGTATGTGCATATATAATACATTGGATTGAATTGTCTCGCTTACGTGAACGAGCCAAGGCTGTGAATGATGTGCATTGATTTGAAGCGTTTGATTTATGCGATTTTAGATTACTGAAGGCAGGGTTAATTTTAAAAAGATAAATGAACAACCAAATATAAGTTTCGTTGGGACATTAACGATAAAATTACAATACAGGATATGACGACTGAGAAATGACAAAGAACGTTAAATATTTTTTATTTTTAATACTATTTTCACGAGTATAAAGTAGGGACTTGATGAAATGAATTAGGGACTGAGAATGTAATATAGATTATTCGTACACCTATGGATGTGTATGTATAGTTAAATATGTATATATACACGTATGTGTACATATGCATATACATATGCATATAGCAATAAACATATTTTTTTCAATCTGAAATTCTGAACGCCACGAAATGAGGGCATCGGAATAATTGAAAAGTAAACGCAGGTTTGTAATATATCGTTGATGTATATAAGGCGAGGTTATTGTTATATAATAATAATATTATTATTAAAATGAAATTTAACGAAGTCCAGTGTTATCATTTTCTGCCTCGTACCTCTATGATTGCGAAAGAACAACCACTTTTTGTTGTACTTTTTAATACATAGTCTTTATTTGTTTTTACATATGTTACAATGGAAATGTTGAAGTTACTGGAACACTGTTTGCGATGCATCTTTCTTTATACTTTCTTTTCTTCAACGACAAAAGATCCTGCATCTTAACAGTTTAATATTTTGACACATTTCTTAAACTTTCAGACCATGGTTTGTAACGTTTAAACGTTTAAAGTAACATCTACTTTTTATATAACGTCTGCGTTTGCCGTTTTTAATATGTTTACATAATACGCTATTTATAATACAATATTTAATACTCTTCAATTGAAATTCCATTCTCTGTAAAAAGCTGCCATATCATCCCATGCAACAACAAAAATATTTAAGCACATCGTTAACTTTATATATGTATACTTTCGCGTACGGATGAATGGAAAGCTTCTTACGGTGCTCTTTTTAATCTCATTTTACATACATACAAAAGTTTCTCTGCTCTTCGTGCTTTTCATAAGTTACCCTCCATTAGCGTCAAAGAAAATGTAACCGGAAGCTTTATTATTCTTCTGGATAACTCGTTCTTTTCTGACAATTTCATACGAATTACTAGACTGCGGATTTTATGCAATTATACATATTATATAAGAACATCGATGTAATTGAACAGTATCATATCTCTAACATAACAAAACCCTTATAAACAGTTCATTCATATCTTTGTAAACTAATCGAAAAATATGGAAATTCACATAATCATCCGCAGTCTACTAAATAACCAGAATTTCCATTTCAATGTTCAGAAGTAATTCATTATAACACTTAAATTAATGCTCATGGGCTGGAAACACATTTAAGGACGTCCTACACATTATTGCAACAACTATCACGTACGATTTTACGTTAAATGTTAGTTAATACACATATGGTTATAGTAGATTTTATATTTGTAATTTTTTATATACAATTTTTTTCTCTCGTAAATATTGAAACTATTATAACAACTTAGCGTGCGATACGTGATTATGAATGCCTGTTTATATATATATATATATATTTATTTATATATATTTTTTTGTTTTTTTTCTCCCCAGCAGATCCAGGACATCCTTAAATGACCAGCACAAGACTCCTGAACGTTCACGTGGAGAAATTATGTTTGTATGATTGCATCTGATAATTAATCTTCTAGATTTCTAAACGCTTGTTGGATATCTTCGTGTAACTGATCAAAGTCAGCTCTAATCTTTGCTTCGCCATCTTTAACAGGATCCTGAAAAGTAAGAAAAGATATATGAAATTTAATTACTTGAATTTACGTTTTCAATAGTCTATGGATTTTTCAATAATAATCGTTTACCTTGAATTTCATGGAACTCAGCTGATACAGAATATTCCCCATACTGTCCCTAATAACATTCCATGTTATTTTATTGTCTGATTGCGCTGTAGACTCGACTGCATGCCTCGCCATATCATAGAATGCAATCATGTTTCGTAACATTCCCACAGTTTTATAAAATGGACAGAACCGATCGTATGGAGAGTAGCTGTAAGAAAGGGTTCGTCGTTAATATTAATGATTGTCTTTAAACGGCCGAGTGCTTGGGAAACAAGTTTGATACCTGTTTTGTTGCAGAAAGTCGTCTTTCAGAAGTTTTGCAACCTCCAGAGTAATTTTGTCTGTCTCCGCGAGAGACGCTTTACCAACTAACTGTACAATCTCGGACAAATCTTCTTCTTCTTGCAGGATCTCCTTCACTTTCGTTCGAAGAGGAACGAATTCGGGGAAGTTCTTGTCATAGAAGTCGTCCAAAGCTCTTAAGTACTTACTGTACGAAATGAGCCAGTTAATGGACGGGAAATGTTTGCGCTGAGCAAGCTTCTTATCAAGACCCCAGAACACCTGAAAAAGCGAATAACATTGCAATGGTTTCAAATCCACAATGATCGAAACTGTATGCTGTTTGCTTCTAGAAAAAGTACCACAGAGTATAGAGAAACATTATATCGATACCTGTACGATGCCAAGAGTTGCACTGGTAACGGGGTCGGAGAAGTCACCGCCGGGTGGTGATACAGCACCTACTATACTGACTGAACCTTCACGATCGGGATTGCCCAAGCATTTTACTCTGAAAAGAATATGCTCAACATTAATAACATAAAGGCATTACGAAGCAACCGGCTTTCTTAAAATTCTATTCACCTTCCTGCGCGTTCGTAGAAGCTAGCCAGACGAGCTCCAAGATAAGCCGGATATCCGGAATCTGCAGGCATTTCAGCCAATCGACCGGAGATTTCACGAAGCGCTTCGGCCCAACGAGATGTTGAATCCGCCATCATCGAAACATTGTAACCCATATCTCTGAAGTACTCTGATAGAGTGATACCTGACCAATGAGAAAATAATATGTAGCGCCTTCGTACAATGTGTTTCGAAAAACATGTTCGAGTAAATAATATTGTATTTTTATATGTTTCTATTACTAACTGTACACATACCGGTGTAAATGGATGCTTCACGTGCAGCTACAGGCATGTTGGAGGTATTAGCGACCAAAGCTGTACGCTTCATAATGGACTCGGTGACGCCATCGATTTCTACAGTTAGTTCAGGGAAGTCACGAAGTACTTCGGACATTTCGTTACCACGTTCTCCGCAACCAACGTAAATGATAACATCGGAGTTGGAATACTTGGACAAAGCTTGCGAGATTACAGTTTTACCGCAACCGAAGGCACCTGGGATTGCCGTAGTTCCACCTTGGACACATCTACAAGTTGAAGAGATACTACCGGTGAATCTGTTTACTTTCGAGTGGACATGGAAGCAAGAAGCCAAGTCCTTACGGGAAGAGGGAGTCCAAGACTCTTTGGCCAGTGAGCAAAGGATGGTTAGCTGGCAATTTTTCAGTAACAGGACGAGGTTGACGTACCGGCCATACCTGCATGCAGACGTGTTACCATTATACATATATTAGTCAAATCGTACAACCCATTATAATATTATATCTACATGGTTAAATAGGAATGAGTACCTGAAGCATAGTGTACTTCTGCATTTCGCCATCAAATTCTGCTTCCAATACAACATCCTAGAAAACACGCAAACACATTGATCCAGCTGTACTACATTAGATTATGTAGAGTGTAGGTTATTAGGCGACGTTATGGAAGAACATAGCTTACATTGACAGAGTAGTTTCCAGCAGGTGCAATATATGTGACGGTTCCTTTACTCTTCGGTGGTAAAATCATTCTATGCTTCACCAATGTATTTTCATAAACCACACCGTACAAATCTCCTCCTGTGATATGGCTTCCACTCTTTATATTTAGCGGATTGAATTCCCAAGTTGCGGATCTCGACAGACATGGCACATTGACACCCTTTGGGATGTAAATAGAGCTGGTAAGTTCGTTGATATCCTTTAGCGGACGCTGTATACCATCAAAAATGCTGCCAAGAATGCCAGGACCTAATTCCACGGACAATGGTTTGCCTGTACGGAGAACAGGATCGCCGACTGTCACGCCGCTGGTTTCTTCGTATACCTAATAAAACACGAACGAATAATGTACTAAGACTGTCTTCTAATTAATTTCTAACTAATTTCGTCTATATTTATGAAAAATGTACGATACCTGAATGGTGGCCATATCACCCTCCAATCGAATAATTTCTCCAACCAGTTCGTAATATCCTACTCTGACCAATTCGTACATAGCCGATCCTGACATCTTCTCGGCAGTAACGACTACAAGCGATCGAATAAATGAAACGTACGAAAGAACAAAGCTTGTAAATCGAATTAATTATTCGTGTACTAACCAGGACCAGACACTGCGTATACATAGCCAAATTTACCCTCCTTCTCCTCCTTGCTAATTTTTGGCAACCCACGGCTCGTCATTGTGAATCGTTATTCGATTAAAACCACTCGACAGCTGAAAGTATTTTGCATTATACGATACAAGCGAATTAGATTTGGTAGTGATATATAAAACGCATAATATTTATCGTATACATATACATATACATATATAAAATATTTAAAATCAATATTTCAGTAGCTTAAAATTATGGAAAAAGATTCAATTTCGATAACATTGAGTTTTTCGAAGCTACAAATAAATTCATATTTTATCGAACTTGTACCACTTCGATCTGACGTCTGATCGAAACCGATCAAATGCTTCGAGACACGGACAATTCTAAGGAAACAATGATAAAAAAGACGAGGATCGTGAACAGTTTACTCGAGTCGAATGTTTTAGCAAGTACTGTGAGGTGAAATGTGCTTTAAACTAAACTCGGGAAGACTCGGTGTCAGCTAGCGCATCCGTTCATCGTTAAATTCACGTGAGCAGTTCATTTAAAAAGTAGGCGTAGCCCTCTTTAAGCCCGCGCGAGACGTCTGCTCGCCTAACAGAACGTCGATTCAGTATCGAGATACTTGTCCATCGATCGTCCACGCGGAAAGGTTTAATTTGGCCGTTGCAAGGCTCTCTGAAAAATCCGATACACACGAGATTACAGACGAAGCGAAACATAAATTCTACCGCTGCTGATCGAGAAACGATGGCGCATTCAAACTGGCACGATCGATACCTGTACGCGCCAGTCTTTTTGTCGAAAATCTTTGGCACGCTCTACACAGAATGAAATTGTTTCGATACTGCCTACTCTATAGTAAATCGAGGTAACGCACAGTGAACGAGATAAGTGACGATTAAAGAACTTACCAGACGTGCAATGTATCGAAGTAAGCCCACTCTACAACAGCAAGTCAAGCTTCGGAGACGAGGCTGGCTGCTATCACAAGACAGGTCAGCTGACTGAACGATGTGCTGGTTTACAATTATCAGCCCGTTTCGAGGCTATGGGCGAATTTACAAGTGTACGGAATCGTGAGGAACTTCTCGAATTTCCCAACAGGAGGCGACAGTTCTTGTATATACGTATATAACTTCTGTGGAGACGTGCAGGTGGAGACCCAAATATGTATTTGTCTTCGTATTTACACAATGCGTATACGTTTTGCACTTATCCGTAACTCGCATATTTTTACTGTTTAACACGCAATACCCTTACGACAATGTCCCATTCTTATGAAAGAGCATAAAACGAAGAACGATAAATATTTTTGATATAGCTAAACTGAAAGTAAACCAATACAATATATATATATACTTCATCGCGGAGATTTTTATATACAATGTAGTTTTTTAATCAAAATGAACAGTGTAATTGATTTTACAAGTTTTGCAAGTTCTGTGTGAATACTTACTATTGCAAGGAAGTTATATTCGGAGAAACTAACGCGGCAATTATAAATTCCATATATAAGTCATATGTTCAACGGAACCACGGAGAACTGGTTAAAATTAGCAGGCACCAAGGCGCGGTTATACATTACTGCTATAATTACAATAAACTATATAGGTTTTTGAGGATCCTTGTCGAATAAGTAGATCCGCTTACTAACACGAATAAAAATAGGATTACAAGTACCACTGTGTCAAATGAAAGCTCCCTTAACGCAAGATACGTTAAAGTTTCTTTGATAATTCATTCGAAATTAATTCAATTTAGTTGCAGAGAATTTTACTGCAACAAAGTATGCGTTAAATTTGATATCTTTTGATATTTGTTCTTATACAGGGTGTTCGGTAACAACTGGGGGAAAACTAAAAACACGATTTTTCAGGACAATATACAAGACCAAAATCAAGAATACGAAATTGCGATTTTAGCTTTGTTTTTCAGTTATTAATGATTCAAAATCTTCCTGATACGCCAATAGTAGCGACGCATCGTGTGAAACGCAGAGACACGCGCCACTATTGGTTCATTTTGATTTTTAATAATTTAAGAACAAAGTCTCGATAACCATTTTCGAAATTTTCTGTCTGTTGCCGAACATCCTGTAGAAAATATAAATTCTATAATAATCTATATAGATACTTTAGGAACGAACATCAATGTCCATGTTAATAATTAATAGGAATGAAGCTATATGTTACTGTTTTCAAGGTTCGTTATTCGATATTCGTTCGATTACGAGTTTGCGTGAAATTGTGGAAAAGTAAAAACGCCATCTATGTTTTCACGAATCTATGTATGTATGGACACGGAATACCGTGTATTCTGTGGTATGGGTTTCTAAACACATTCGCATAAACCGTTACGTAATTTAACTTCCGTTCCGTTCACGAGACCGAGTGGGGGCTCTCCAGGGCTCTCGCACAAGTCAGAGGACTCCCACCTTTTTTGTGACAACGAAGTTAGAGTTAGAGTAGGGGAAGACCGTTTTCTGGCAGGGACAGGCAGGGAGCAGCGGTGAGATATCGGCCAACTTTTCTCGCGCATGCGCGGCGATTTCAGCCTCAGTAAAGTAAAATTCTGGATAAAATAGGGTACCTCGATCACCCTGCAAAATTTTTCGAAATTGATATGATTTGATTTTGAATTGGCGAACTCTACGCCTCTTTGTAGCTCCTTCTCCAATATTAGCTGTCATTCTATAATAAAATATTAACAATAACTTATCATAAACTCGTAGAACACTCGTCTCTTCTCGGAAGAGATTATTCCGGTACTTTTCCGCCAATATCACTGCCCCAATACCTTTTCCTCGTAATACAGATGTGTTACTGTTTTGGGCGCGCATGCGCGAGAAAAGTTGGCCAATATCTCACCACTGACTAGGGAGTCTACCGTAGACGTTTCAAGCTGTTTCGAACCTACTTATTGTCAGGACAGGTCAGACAAATAATTCATTCGAATGCATCGACTACAGATGCATACGCGGATTGCAAGTTTTGTGATTGACGGACTGTAAAGTATTACTATTCGTTTACAGAACAGCCGAACCTCTTGAACGTGTTGCCATTTCGACGTTGAGTTTGTATTGTAACTTGGGGATTGCGCGCGTAGTCCAAACAACAGAGCGAAAACACGCGATCGAAAACATTCGAGTTCGCATTGAATTTTTATTATTCATCCGAGCGAGGAACTGCGAACTATTCGTTGTTTAACATGGACCTCCAGAATTTGCAAGAATTCATGGAATTAATTGGACGATTGAAGGTGAGTGAGCGAGTCGTTGACGACAAGAGATGTCACGAGGCAGCACTGTGACAAATATAAACTCGTATAGATTCGGTAAACGCGTGCAAACGACATATGTATACCTATGTACATACATATTTAGGAGTGTTCATTTTTGGCAATCCTGACCAGCTGTGATCGGGCTGATTTCCTACTGTTGACGGTGCTATCGTTGCTGCATCATCGTATACATTTCTTATGTAATAATTTTCTCAGTTTATAATAACTGTAACTGTAAAAAATTGCTGGTTCGCGGTTTTCACTAAAAACACCAAAGCTGCACTTTTAGAATTTCCGTATAATTTTATAGTTTTGCGTAAATTTATCGCATGTTTACGGTTCAAGCATATGAAGAGGGCAGGATGGGTCATCAGAAACATACCTGATCCAGAGACAATCGCAGGACACATGTATCGAATGGCCATGTTATCCTTCTTGGTGGACAATGACGAACAATTGGACAAAGTCAAGTATGAAATGGTATTATATTGTTTGAGCCTGGTCGCTTAGACTAAGACTAGTCGTGTTTCGAATTCTATTAATTATGCAAATTTCTTTGTACGCGTAGAATCATGCAGATGGCTTTAATCCATGATTTGGCAGAGTGCATTGTAGGAGATATAACACCTTACTGCGGTGTTTCACCGGATGAGAAACACAGGCGAGAAGATGCAGCCATGGAAAAGATTTGTAAACTCCTGGGAAATAAGGGACCAACGATACTGGAGATGTTTAGGGTAAGATCCATTTAAAAGTTCAATCATTCCGCTGTGACAAGTTATGTTCAGTTCGTATTATTATTATTCTATTATTGTATGCAGTGTAAGAGAGTAAAGTCTTAGGAGGATTAACAATTATTTAATAGAGCTTAGAGCATACGTTGTACATACTTTTCGGACACGGTTCGTCGAAAGACTGCCTTCTCTGCGTTCGGCGTCGACCACGTGACCTCCGCTGATCGTGTTTTGTTCATCGCCGCGTTGACCGTTAATCTTACGATTCGTGGGGGCCAACGGACACTCGCACGCACACACAGCATTCTTACCGTAGGCGAACCTCACGCACACAAGCATACCTCACGCCTCACGCCCCTTCTACAATAGTAGCAAAGTTTCTAGTGCTATAACATGTTTATGTAAAATATGAAAAGAGCGGATAATTCGTTTTGTCCTGTTGTGCTAAAACATTGACGAATTTTAACTCTTACCCGCATTTATTAGAGCTTTTTCTTCCAGTTAATAGCTGCTATCTATCTTTTAATTTTAAGTGTTGGCCCCCATTTTGAATGACCTTGTTCTAAAATAATGTGCTGCGTTCATATAGGAATATGAAAAACAAGAATCTCCCGAAGCAAAGTATGTGAAGGACTTGGACAGACTAGATTTAATAATGCAAGCGTTTGAGTATGAGAAGAGAGACAACGTTCCCGGCGTATTAGAGGAGTTCTTCGAGTCGACCAATGGAAAAATCAGACATCCTTTCATTAACAAAATGGCATCTGAAATCACAGCGAAACGGGAAGCTCTATGTCGCAGTTCATCTAATTCGAAATGAGAACGGGAGGTTTTTAGAAAGCTAATCATTGAAATATGTTTATTCCGTTAAATTTTATTCAGATATTACAGAGTCATAGACCTTTAAGGTTTACTGTACAGAAGAATTGATATCGGTCTTATTATTTTTTTTTTTTTAATTATTATCATTATTATCTGATATATAGGAATGATAAAGACCTATAATAGCAATGTATCATTCTTCACAGACAATGATGAGTCTTCTGTAGAGATACGTACTTTTCCCGCAAGTGGCAAAAGTTATTGTCACATGTCACATCAGTGTCACATGTTTTCTTAGTATAGTGTTATATATTTATTTAAAAGATGATTTAATTTTCACAATTAAAGATAAAAACATTTATTTAATTAATAATAATATGTTTTATCGATGAAACGAAACGATATTGCTTATATTCAATTCTAAGTTAATTTATCATTAAGTACTTATCATAAATAATAAAATTTTATTAAGTAAGGGAAACTTATTCCTTATTGTGTAACTAAATTTTTGTTCGTGTTGCTTTGTAGCGCAATAAAAAGCAAGAATATTTGGAATAATGTCAATGTTTAATTATTTTCTTTAGCATGTACTAATCACGATCACAATGTTTACTTAAAGCACCGAAATTGAGAGTTATAATTCTGTTGATAATTTGTTTGTGATTATATATACACGGTTCGCAAGCCGATTATTATAACGTGAACAAAAACAAAAAAACAAAAGAAAAAGCTAATCGAACTTATTGTATAATTAAACTTAAAACAGACGAATTCAACAGTGTACGGACAAATTCGATCTTGCTGTACATATCCCTGTATATAAAGGGAATCTACAATAGGTTTCGCTATGCCAGTTGCACAACTAGTGAACGTGTGAACAGGTGTTTTGTCAATATTTCAATCGGTTCGATCGGAAATTATATTCGTGTACAAGGGCAACTAGCCGACTCCAATTACATACTATATATGTACAGTTAGTTACAAAAGTATCCCTCTAATTAGACTTAGACTTTGTTGGTAATTTTGTTGTATGTAACGAGTTTTTCGCAATAGCGTTGTACATTCGATCAGCAAGCAAATCGATTCATATAAAATATTTGACGAAATCGGTAAAAACTCATCAGTGGAATTACAATTGGAATATGAAATGCGCTAAATTTGTTGAAACTAGTTTAAAGTTTTCAGAGCCAATAGCGTCGCTGATAATAAGAAATATTAAAATTTCGAGGAAAAGGAAGGAATTAAACGCAGAGCAGTTTGCTAATATGAAAACATAAATGCATAAGGTTTCCGAAAAATAAAAAACGCATTGCATTGGTCTGGTGTAACACGCAGCGAGTGCTGTGCTACAATTTTCAAAATAAATTCGTGGAAGCTTTATTTTTTGAACCTGTGATTTCGATACTTTCACGCCGCGCAGGTCTGGTATTTTTGAGGCGAACTGTACATCGTACCGAATCCTGAAACGTGTGCAATCGTGAATCACATTTTTATGCGGAAGAGGGGAGCACGAACTGATCGCGGTGTATGTACCCATAAAAATACTTAAGCGAAGAAAAGAAAATTGGTAGGAAGCGTGCACGTGCAACGCTCGATCGATATATGTGTGTACATACTACACACATGTATATGTATGTAAGTAAGTACACGTGAACGATTGCTGCGCAGAACGTTCCCTCGGTGTTTTGGACCGGATCGTAAAGTAAGGTTGCCACCTGGTTAGTCGCTTCGACTATTCGGAGCGATCGTTAGCGTCACCGAATTCTATATATATGTACATATATGTGATACGTCAGTTGATGCCGATTCGAGCATTTTTCATCGGAACTCGAATGAAATCGGTTGTCAGCGACGAGGCAGGACACGACCGGTAGGTTGTGTCGAAGCATTGCCGAGTATAGTTCAACGTGAAACATGCAGACGAACAATACCGGATGGCAAGTCGATTTATTTGGCGGGAAAGGACACCAAACTGTTCGAAAGCTATTGATCAATTTCGATCTACCGGATGCAGGAGGCACTCCGAATTACGCCACATTTCGTCTGATTTGCAACACATTGTTCCCGTCGGACCAAGTCGAACAGGATCACTGGAGAATCAGGAATATCTTTGATTTATTCGACGATGATCGTGACGGCCTTTTAATGGGACACGAGTGGGAAATGTGAGTACTTTGTACTCCTGTTAAAAATTAAACAATTTTTGACTTTGAACAAACCTTTCTTAAAACTTTATCAGTTTTTCTAGGAGATTAGTTGTTTGATTTCTTTTTCTTTTTCTTTTTCTTTTTTTTTTTGTAAATGGTCGTCCAAAATCTTTCGGCGCATATTCAAGACATAATTCATATAGGCGAATATTTATCGCGTTTGAATTCAATATTAGAGAATTGATTCAAACATATACGAATGATGTATGAACGTTTGCGCATTAGGTAGAAGATCATTCTTCCCAAACAACAAAATAGTTACGTATTCGATCGCGATCTTTTTCAACAACCGGAAGTTCGCGTAACGCTAACTCAAACGTACAGGGCAAATGATTTATGTAATCGTAAATTCAATCGATACGCTTATGCGTACATGTATTTGTGGGTTCTTTGTGAAATGTAGATTTTCGAAATGGTTGCAAACCGTACTCGAGCCTGTGAACGCGTTGCTGATCGTAGACATGCAAAATGATTTCATCGATGGAACGTTAGCACTCCGTGCCTGCGAAAGCAATCAGGATGGCTTTGATGCTGTGGAACCAATAAATCGTCTGGCAAAAGATGGACTTTTCGATAAAGTGATTTACTCGATGGACTGGCATCCCGAGAATCATATCAGTTTCTATGAAAATTTACATTTGAGGGAGCTGCACCCAGACTCGAAGGTACGTATCACCTAACCAGTTTACCTAGCAATTTTCGGAAGAAAACTCTCGGCTCTTAATAATCCGCCGTTACGGAGTTACGAACGGAGAATGCATCTCTTTCTTCTCATTTCTGAGAACGTCGATATAAAATGCTCTGTAATTCTGTCTCTTCGTTTATATCGTATGTACGTATAAAGTCTGTATCTACATAGATGCAATTGCAAGTCACTTCCGGCTATAAAAGTTTACGTCTGTTAGGGTAACGACTAGTATCGAACTAGTAGGTAACGACTAGTATCGCGTCTCGTTGAAAATTGTTGAAACAGCAGAGTGGAGCGCGCTAAAGGTAAGGTAACGTTTTCTCGCAAACCAGTCGAATGTTTTTGTTGAATGCAGGTGACGAAGGAAAACGCAAAATTGTTCGATGCCGTGATATTCTCGAAACCCTATTTGGAACAGATACTGTGGCCCAAGCATTGCGTCGCGCACACCTGGGGCGCTCAGTTCCACAAAGACCTCGTGATTGCACCTGGATCGGAACAGGTATAGAAAAAGTAGAGGGAAATCCGTGCGGTAGAACTTTTCTGTCGGATCTGGGCAAGGGAACTGCGAATAAAGTTCTCGTTGGTTAATTTCTAACGAGCTCTATCGATTGTCCAGGTGTTAAAGGGCACGCACCCGGAGGAAGAGGCTTATTCGGTATTTTCCGCGAAGGATTCCGCAGGGGTGAACAAGTTGGAGGAGATCTTGCGCGAATCAGGCGTCACGCAGTTGTTCGTTTGCGGTCTGGCTTACGATGTCTGTGTGAAATACACTTGCCTGGAAGGACTTCGATCAGGATACTCGGTGGCGGTGATCGACGACTGTTGTCGCTGTGTAAATTTCGAGAATACCAAGGTTGCGAAGCGGTTGATCGCGGAGAACGGCGGCTTGATCGTCGATAGCGACAAGGTGTTGTCGTTGACAAACAGGGAGGAAAGGAGCTTGATCATGAGCCATCGATCCGCGAGGAAAATCGCCTCGATCTCGTTCTCCGGAAGTACCAGGATCGCGGCTGAATAACATTACAGAATTAGTATGGCCTGTTGCGTTACCACCGGAGATCGCTAGACTCCGTAGAGTAGTTTGCACAGACACGTATCGAACGAGTACTTGTTTCTATAGTGAGTTTTCAGGATAGACAGGATAGCAAGAAATCAATGTACAAACGTCGAGGTTGATATATTTTTTTTTACACCGCAAATGTACAAAATATGTAGTCCGGTTTCGGGGAACACACGAGTACAAAACTAGAAAAGTGTTCAGAATTTTGTATAGAAGGTGATCGTTCCTGAAGGGATAAGAAAGTTATTCTTCTTCCTATTCTCAGTATTCTCTATTTTCAAAGTATTTTTCCAAGTGAGAAACGCGTTTCGAACACGTACCAGCGATGCGCGCTGTACTTATTGATCGTCTACTGTCAGAAATAAATCAGAGATCCGTGGAGATCGCAAGTTGTGTGTAGGTATTATTCTGATCCTTGATCGGGTAATAAATACGAATAGAATAAATATGTGCTAGCGTAATGTGTCAATGAAAACACGATTCGGTCCTTCTCTACGTTGAAGGCTGCCCATCGCTCAGCGATCTAGCTGTTTTTTCAATTTTGTTGGCCGACTCGTCGTTCGTTGTCAATTTACAAACGTATCTATGCCTTGCCCCGCAATCGTCGCTGTGATACGAGTACAGCCGGGACGTTGAATTGTAAGACAGCTTCAGACACCTGTGGAAACGTAGAAAGTAATACAGAAGCGTAATACAAAGAAACGATATCGGATAGAAATATCGTTTTCTTTGGACGAAGATCAACGAGTGGTTTTGGCTAGCGAAATTAGCCCAGTGGACACGATTGAAAGCAACGATAACGCTCACCTGCCGTCGCCGGGGACGGTCTGCTTCGCGTTCTGATAAACCGGCTTCGCGCTGCTCGCCCAAATCCACAAAAGACCGGGATTCAATCCTCCGGTCCAGAAATGTTTCCCTTTCAACTTTGAGTTTGTCTGCAGACTGCTAAGCACGTCCCGTTTCTCGTCGTCCTTCTCGAATTCCAGCAATTGGCCGCCCATTCCGCGACAGAGACTCGCCGACGATTTCCAGTCGAATTCGCGGTTGCTGAAGTGGTAGCAATTCAGGCCGATTTTCGTGTAATTCGCTGGACACGGCTCTAAATAAAACGACACCTTGGATGGTAATTGAGAAAAGAAACGAAACTCGAACGGATGTGCATAGATGCAGGGTGAATACTCACTCTTCTGTTCGGTGTTCCCGGAAATCATATAATAGAGCAGCTCCTCCGCTCTTCTCAATCGATTCTCCAAAAAATCAACTCTGTACACGAGCTTTTCTATCGCTCCTGGAACCGTAAATTCCGATTAGTTCTTCAGTCGCGAGAAGCGAGCGTACTCTTTTCCTCTCTTAAGGAAAGATTTTTACCCAGAAGATACAGATCGGTCTCGGTGACTTCTCGCTTGTTCGGCGTCGATATTTTACTGGAAACCGTCAAGGTATTGTCGCCCAGTTTCATCACCTTCGATGTTCTCGATATTCTCGAGTCGGAGACTACCCAATTCTCGAGAATCTCGGACCATGGTCCAGGCGAATCGCTGACAGACACGTTCGACGGACTATCTGATAAAATGTCGCAAACGTTAACATCGATACAGACTCGCGTCAAGGAGGCATTCAAAGTTAGTTGGGATGCGGTTGATCTTGTTTCTTCTTACCACAGAGTGCCGAGCAGACGAGCGACAGCAGAACCAAAAGACACAGCCGAACAGATTCGGAAGCTTTATCCTTCATGGTAAACCTGCAATGCAAACGATACGACAACGGTGTATCAACGCGAACAGGCCGCGGCCGGCGGCCAACGAAAAACTTCGAGCGCGTCTTTGCCCGAATCGCGCGTTTCAACTGTCTCGAACTTTCTCAAAGAAAGTTCAAAGGAATGCGCGCCATTCCAAGCACGTAAGAATCTTCGTTCTGCCAGTGTTGGTATTTTCCTTGAAACGATTACTGTAACGTGTTCTTTGTAAATTCGGAACTGTCGATTGGTTTACTCACATAATACTCGTGAAACAGACACGTTATCACGGTTATTATCATTCCAGTTTTCCTTGTTTCGACGCGACGATTGCACCTGGTCGGTCCGCTTCCGTTCGCGAGCCGTGCACGACTATCGATCGTGACTCTCGACATCACAGCCAGAACTGCTCGACACTTTCTCTCTTCCTCGGAAAAATGAGTCACTTTCTTCGTCGGATTCGTCTGCTTCTCGGTCACGCGTTTTCGCGATGCTCTATCGAGCTAATTTTTTCATTTTCCGTCTGATTTTTCCTCTGTCGGCTCGCATCGATCGCAACACATGCTAATAACGATATTAATTATGGAACCACGAAGGAGCGAATGTTCTCCGATAGACGAGAGGCGGGAGGCGGGAGTCGTGCGAAAGCTATTACCAATTAGTAGGACAATACCTTATTACTTGTTAGGCGTATGGTAAATCCATTGTAACAATGGCGGTTTTAATCAAGTTGAATTTCGGCACGTCGGAATATTAGTCGAAATACCAGAGAAACCAGCATTTCTTAATCGTGTTAACGAATCGGCCTACTGACACGATTCTCTCCGCAAACTGTCGCAAACGTCACGGAACCTGTTTAAGCCGATTGGTCAGGGTTTTACCTACGTAAAACGGTTTTGCCAAAAAATGTAGAACGTTGCTCGATCTTTCAGAGATCGCTCGAATGTTCTTTCAGAGATCGCTCGAGTGTCGTACAAATGTTTCCAGCTAGATAAACATTGCATTTTATATTCTGCGAATGATACAGTACATTTTCTGATTACCAGAAACCAAAAGAAACAAAAAAAAAAAAAGATATCCGTGTTAATCGGCGGTTTTGATATATTTATGTATAAAAATCGATGCGTATGTAACAGCAAACTTTTTGATTGAAGAAAGTTTGAAAGAAAGGAAGGCAAAAACATGTGTTCCTTTGCATGTCTTTTAATGAAACAACTATAGCGTAGACGAGTCCGTGCGGCAACGTGAATCGTCGTCCAGCTAATAATATGTGGTCAACTATACGCTACGTATGTACAATCGTGGTGAAATTCGGCAACGACGCGACGTTTCTCTGACGAAGGAATTCATCTCGGTCTTCAGTCTTTCGTTTCGCGTAGGCTAATTAGAAATACACGGTGAGATTGAGCCGTTCGTTCCCCGCTTGGCTGTTCCTGGACCTCGTTTCAGCCGCAACTTCCACGCTGTCCACCGTCTGAAAGATCGATCGAAACTTTCTACAGGGGAATTCCCATCGTAAGCTGTCGAAGATGCGCGAATCGAATGTCCTGGCGAGTGCATCGGACAACGGTCGAACATTTTCTCGAAATTCGTCGAATCGTGTCGGATATTTATTTCATTGTCAGTTATCTGTTACCACTATGCAACAAGTGGCGAAAAGCAATTTGAATAGCGAGATTTGACATCAGAATTTGAAATCTCGGAAATTGAACGAAAAGTTGTAAAATGTCCTAATTACCCTGTCGTCGTCGTCCCACGACAGTTTTTTAACCCTCTGGGAGACGGAGCAAACGGGCCAGGCTGGCATCAACGAGTCCGGAAGATCTCCGGAATAATTGGAAGATTCGCGAGAAGCTGCGTTCAAGTTCGACTTGGCGCTTAGGTCGTTCATGTTTTGCACTAGACCGCCGATGTTAGGGATGTTCGACGTTGCGGATAAACCGGGTGGATTCGGGGCTGGTGCCACTTTGTGCCTCGCGTACAGAGGCACTTGTCTGGCCGACGATAAACCTTTGCAAAATCGATCGATTAGAGGCAGAAATCGGCAGTCTTGCCGCGCACAGTGCTACCAGATAAATGAATACACGAATGCTCGGCTTTTGTCTTTCGATTTTGTCGAACGATTAGAATCCGGTCGGACGTTTCCTCCTCGAGAGTCGAGATTTCTACCGGCTATACTCGACGAAGAATCAACGATTACAGTTTTTTCGGATAGGACACTCACTTTTAATCGTGGCGTTGTAGGAGTTGTTCGCGCCGAAGACAGGATTCTCGACGTCGTTACCGTCGTTGCTGATCTCCCTCGTTTCGTCGTTGTCGGCGTCGTCGACGGTTTCCTGGTCGACGTGTTCCTCGTCGTCGCGATCGCCTCTTCCATCCTCGTCCTCGTCGTTCTCCTCGATACTGTGAGCAATCTCGCGACGATTTCCTCTTGGTGGAGCTTCGAGGGGGTCTTGGAGCATGTTTGCACCGAGTACCTGGGGGGTCGGACTCAGCGCGGAGGGTACAGGCGACTTTTCTCTGTACACGGTGCCCACGGAGCTCACGGATCCGCTAGTCTTTGGCCTCTTACTGTAACAATCGTGACGAGTCCTCCGATTTATCTCCAACCACGTACGTGTACATGTACGTACACACGTAACATTCGGATGATCGTTCGTTTCCCTTACTGTTTATATATGTACAAAATTAGAACGAGTATGATCACTCCCAGAAGACCCAAAACAGCGCCAAACACTGCAACCAGGAGAACGCTGCTGCCCAACCAGGCTGGCGCAGCTCTCGCAGCGATGGGCAGTGATCCAGTGTTTGGTATGTGAACGATCACCGGGATCATGCTAGATCTGCAACAAAAGTGTCAACGGTGAATCTGTAAAACCCGATGGACTTTACCGGGAAGGGGTTACTGTTTCTTCTTTGCGTACCTAGGAGGACGACCCGAATCGGAAGCCACGGCTACCAATCGGGCTAGGGAACCGTTGATCGTTGTTGCTGATCGTAGGATCAGCTCTCCGCTATCCCGAATCTCGAACGACCTGCGTACAATCATCTATTATAGTTCTAGCGTTCCCCCGTATTACCTAATAATATCGAACAGCGTTTAGATCGACTCGTGTACGATACAAGTGGTAGTACCTCGCGTCAGGACCTCGAAGCGACAAACTGACTTTGTCGTCTCTGTCGCCATCGGCGGCTTCCAGCTTCCCTAAACATAATTGAAATCACACGGCCGGGTATCAATGAATTCATCGAACGAAACCGCGCAGGAGAAAGTAGCTCACCGACAATGGATCCCTCTTTCAAGGTTGCTGCGTGAAATTCGTATCTGGGATGTCGAAACCGTGGCTCCCATTCGTTTACGTCCTCGACAGAGACGTTCACTCGCGCCGTGTCGTTCTGAAATGGAATTCGATCGAGTGACACGGTCATCGAACAGTCTCGATAACACCGCGTTTCAAGCTTTCTAGTATTTTCGGTATTTCGATCGTTCGGGAAATTCTCGTTGAGCAAACTCACGTGATGACCGTCCGTGACGCGAACCAGGAAACTGTGATGAATCCTTCTCTCGTAGTCCAAAGTTCCTTTCAAGATCAGTTCACCGGAGTTCGTGATGGAGAACCTTTCTAGATCCTCGATCGCTCCAACCAACCAGAATCTCAAGTTCTGAAACAGATACGATTACGCACACAAGAAAGTTGATTAGCGCGAAGCTCGACCTCTGTTTCTTCTACTCACGGAATCCACTTTGTTCACCCCTGTCGTTAATAAAACGCTTCCGGGTGGCGTGTTTTCGGGGATGCTCGTGTGATGATCCCGTCTGATGAACTTGATAGGCAATCTTCCACCTAATTCGCATCGTTTTGATTGATTAGAGCCGTTTTAGCACTGGAATCGATCAAACGTAAACGTTGATTGTGTGCTTACCGGCGGTGGGTTCCACGCTCCAATCGTTTTCCCGCGATACCACTATCGTTGAAAGCGCATACTTGTCCGTATTGTCTACCTGCGTGGCCTGAAATTGCAATCGTCCAATTTTTAATTCCACGCGCAATAATCTCAACGCATCTGCTCACGATCTATAGAGTTCAGAGAGTTCAGAGAGAGAGAGAGAGAGAGATTGCTTCGATTTTATGTAACTTTTGAAATTGATCGATAATAATTAATACCACTGTACATATGCCTTTTACCTTCACAACGATCGTCGCCGGAGACAGCAGTTCATGCTCGTACAGTAGCCGCGTGATAGCAACCTCGGCAGTTTCAGGATTTAGAGTGAGGAATGGCAGAATTCCGCCTTGGATCGTGTATTTCACCGGCGCGTTGATCCCCGCATCTTGATCCACAGCTTTTATCGGAGCTGGATCTACTTTCAGCACTCTTCTCTGAAAAGCATATTCGATTCGCTTAATTAAGATCGAACCTGTCTACGATATTTTACCATCGTACCGCTTTGATCTGTCGAGGGATCACAATTTTGTACTGATCGCTTTGAAACGAGGGATTCTGGTCGTCCGCGTCGATGACGTTCACGTGGAGCGTTGTGGTAGATGATTTCGGTGGATTCCCTTGATCCTATCGATACAAGATCATTTTCTTACGAACCGAGAACGAGAATAGGTATGTACGCGTTTAAACATCACCGTATTTACCTGTGCGCGAATATCGACGGAAAAATTAGACAGACTTTCGTAATCCAACGGCTTCCTGAGAACCAGGGTTCCCTCCAAAGCGTTCACGAACACGAAGTAGTCCTGCAAAGACGAAACAGTTCGAATGCGATTTACAAACGAGCTCGGTGGAACGTTGATCGTTGCCGATCGTTTCCGCGATAAACAAATTACCGAATGCGGTCCGGGCAGGACAGCGTATTGCACCGTTGAAAATGGTCCCGGTTGATCGGCATCCAGGGCTCGTACTCCTTGCAGAACCCTCGTGCCGACCACAGTGACCTGGAAGCGCAACGGGGAAATAGAAACGATGCATCTGATCTGTAGGTGGTCACGCAACAATTTCCGGAAAGAAAATGACTTACCTCCGAGATGTTAAGAACGTAAGGCGCGTTAACGAATTGCGGAGCATTGTCGTTCGCGTCGGTCACGCGAATATTGACTGGTATCACGAATCCCTGGAAAAATAAGTAATATATATATATATATATATATATATATATATATATATATATATATATATATATATATATGTACGTATGTAGTTGGCGGAGAAAATTCGGAGATTTTGCAAACGTTCCGTTAGTTGGTGATTATTGCGCTAGATCGAAGCGTACCGGATCCAAAGTGTGTTTCCTCTCGCAAATGACGTTGACGTAGACGCTGGCAGGTCCGTCGATGCCCTCTTTATCCAGTGGTCTGACCAATGACAGGTTTTTCGAGTATGCCGCGAAAGCGACAGGACTGTCGACCTCCTGGAGCCTAAGTTCGACGTCTCCTTGAGGCGAAGGGTCCCCCAACACACCCAGGACACCTACGGTGTCACCGACCGGTAGATCTTCGTTGACGAAGAGGTGCGCGGCGGTGGCACCGTTCTCCAGGAAACATCGCGCGTCACGGATCACTATATATGTAGCAGCGTACAGCAAACGAAATGCGATTAATTTTTCGGCTATCTAACTTTGGGAAATCTAACTCGACTACAAGAACATCTCAACCCCTTGCACCACGACTTCTGATAGCTTAGAAATTTATCTTATCTTCTTCTTCTTGTCTAGATAGTATATTTATTCTGTCGTCTTTTTCACGTGGTCCTGTGAAGTCAAGCTTGTATCTGGTCTCACGCGATATTATAGTGCAAAGGGTTAACGATACAACAAATGATGAACGATCTTTTCGTGAAGCGGAAATGGGGAAAAGATTGGGTACTGACAGAGGGTTTTATTTTTTCAATTTCCTGGTTCGATCATATACGTATACACGCCCGATTCTTTTCGCGGAGCTGGATGTGGTTTTGGGGTTTCCGGAGGTATTCAGAACCGGTTTGAACAAACAGGTGAGCGAAACGAAGACCTACTGTCACGTGATTCTATACGGAGCGTGTACTATCTCACGAAACACGATCAACAAAAAATACAGCCGTATTTCAATCGGATATTTCGAGTAGCGAAGTTGAGACAACCGTAGAACCGTGCTATGGGAAAAGCCTGTATTTCGATGGCGGACAGAGTGGTCATCCACCATATTCGCGATCCTTTGTGCAGATAAAAGACTAGACATTCACGCATAGGATCCACGTGTGTCGACTGGTGGCTGCACACGTAGACGTCATTTAACAGGAGCTTGTGCACGAGGGTTAGACGTGCGCGCTCCCTTGGAGCGGAGTTCCGCCTGCTGGAAATTCACGGCGCGGCGCGGCGCGGCGCGGCGCGCGGCGATGCAACCGTTCGTAGCACGGCGTTGCCTTTCCTTTCGTAATCTCTTTCCCTTCCCGATTCGAAGACTTTTCCAGAAGAAAACGATAGTACTCGCATCGAACCAAATTTTAACCAGTTTCTGAAACCGTTCGAACAACTAACCCCTCTTTTCACTCTGAAGAGAAACAACGGGGTTAATCGGTCAAGTACACCGCCTAAACTCGTCGATCACTCGCATCAAAATTGTTATGAATGCACAAAATTCTTCGTCCAATTATAACCCACGGCCTGCGATAAATCGAGACTTTATCCAGACTTTTCTTCTCAAAATGGTATTGAAAGACATCTATAAAGACTGTGCGTAAATGGGAACACGATACGGTTGACAGGGCTGACGTTATTTTACGGTCAAATGTACCGATTAAGTGGAATCCGAGAACCCCCTAATTCAGCGGAAACCAAGTAATAATTTTGCAGTTAAACGTAAGGAGGCTATCCGTGAATTTAATGGGAGATATACAATTTCCCCGTGAATATATTTTCCCCGGAAGTTACAATTGGAAGATTTAAACGATTAACAATACGAACACAGCCGTGGAAGAATGCACGGTCCAGCTGTACAAATAAGAAGCTTCGTCTTTGGAATTATTTATCCGCTATGCTACATGCTCTATTAAACCGTCTACGCAACGAGAAAGCACGTTTTTCCAAGTAAAATGCTCGCTTACGCGTTGTCTGGACACCTGACGCGTTTCCTGCATAACGAGATAACGGCCTACTGTTATGGAAATGACGAACACCGATCGCGTGAATAAGCAGATCAACGTTCCCGACAAAATCCTCCCGAGTGTTTCTTTACAGCGAAGAAAGTACACGCACGAAACGGTTCTCTCGAAAACTGGGAATTTCTTGAATTACTTGACCGTTGATAAGAGTTTCCATTCGTTTTTCATCATAGTTGCCCGAGCTTCCTAATGCCACCGATCTAAACTGCTTTCCGAATTTGCTGGTACAAATGTCCCTTTTATTCCGGTTCTCCGCGTTCTTGCGAAACAGACTGGTCGTTTCTCTTACCTTACTTTTCGCTTATCCGCCCCCGTCACGCTGACTCTCCGTGCGATTTTCTCGCAATTCCGCGCGGTACAGTGTGTAGCAAACGTTAATTACAACGATTACCACGCTCATGAAGTGGATCACCCATTTCCATCGTCCCCGGAGCGTCAACGGTAGAGGAGTTATGTAGGAAAAGAGACACCGGTGCGGCGCGGCGTGTCACGATTTTCGCAATACCATCATCAACTTTCCAAATCGTTCGATCGTTGTCTCCGCGAGGGGCATCCAAGGGAAACGGAAAACGGAGCTTTCGTAGTCTTTCGTCTGTCCCGTCGCGGGCCTTAGTTTCCGTTGCAACCGCGATCCTCGTGCGTAACCGTTGTTCGCACGCGATCAACCGTGTCCGTGCGATGAAACGGAAGAAGGGGCTGATTAAGGTCGCGAGCAAATTGGTCGCCGATGCCACTGAGGCAGCCCGCGTTACCAAGGTAGGGGCTGGGAAGACAGGGCAAACCGCGGAACAGACGGGTCGAAAAGGTGGGAAGCAGGGGCAGGAGGTGAAACAGGTGGCGTGAGAAAACGAGCAGGACCCACATTGTCCACTGTAGAAGTGCAGCGTGCAGCACAGAATTGGCAGGATCCTGAGAACGTTGTGTCTCATGGCGATCCAAGGACATCCTTCACCGGTCCCAGCATCCACCGATGCATCTACAATTTCAAACATTACTACATACATACTTAACCTACCTAAACAATCGAGTTTTTATGAAATCTTAATATCCGCTAAATTCGGTGCCGCAAACTTGCTCTTTACTTTCTTGCTTGGTAATTTAAAGAGCGTGTCTCGTAGAATCGTATCACGGTTACAGACTGGGTGAACGGTCGTCCCAATTGTTGCGACAGAAGCAAACACCGAGCAATAAAAGCGCGTGCAAACATTTGTCGGATCGATGTCGGACGGCGTCGCGTCGCGTCGTGTCGGATGATCCGGTGACTGGCCGAAAAACGGCGTCGTCGGTGAATCGGTGTCTGCAACCGGCGAACATAACGCGTGGTTAGAAAGCATGCGAAGAAACTACTTTATTACGTGAAACCTAGATACGTGGAACGACATCCGAATCCTGCAGGTGGGGTTAGAGCGAGAGCCGTAGTTCGCGTACCGAGCCTAACATGGACTCGGACCCTGAGAAACGTCTCCTTTTCTTGTCTGAAAGTGCAACTTAACCCTTCCCCCGACCGCGACCGCGACCGCGACCGGGACAGACCATATTCTCACAAAAATTTTTGTGCGACAAAGAAAAGAAGGGCTTATGCTGATCATCTTCTTTAAAAAAAGAAAGGAGGTCATCCGTATTCTTTGCCTTTACAACCTCTTCGTAGTTTTCACGATCCTGTGATCGATCGATGAGCAATCTGAGGGGTTAATTGCGCGATATTTCGCCACGATTCGAAAACAAGAGAACTTTCTAATCTACGTGTAGTTTACCCGAGCGAGTTTCCCAGGTAGCGTGGATCTCGGATCTTTTCGATCGGTTCTCCAATAAATAGCACAAACGTAGTCGGAGCGTCGATCGAGGCTTTGGCAAAATATTAGCGGTGAGAAGCCTGGGTAATCACCGTATCCTTGTTAAAGTCGGCAATTACGTTTTCTATCGGCTGGAACAGAGCGGTAAAAGCAAACAGTCTTCGTTCGCGAAAGGTAAGCGCATAAGCGGAAACAGGCAGCCCGAAGAAATAAGGATTCCTGGTATACATACATATAGGGCCAAACGATTTATACGGGATACGCCGTATAAACCGGACACGACGGCTATGTGGGCCACGGTACTCCTCGAATTCACGAGACCGTAAACCGAAACGTACTGCTATGGGCAACTGGCGTAAAGTTCTTCCCCCTGGCCAGCATTCGCGACAAACCACGCCATGCCGCGCCGCGGCGCGTCGCGCCGATTCGACGAGGGGCGAACAAGATGAATCACTTGAGGACATTCTGGCCTGGCAATGCACAAATCTCAAATATCGAGCTCTCGCAGTTTCCGGCCTAGTGAAAGGAATGGTACCTACCGCCAATTCCATGTAGGTACATACATATTTAGTTTTGACCGTCTTTAAACTTGGCGAGGCAACGCTTGGTTGTAAAGGCAAACACTCGTTGAATCTCTTTGACTAAAATATCGAATAGAAGCATCGTTCGATTCGATTGGAAATCGTAGTTTTTCCTCGAATAAACGAGCACGGTGAATTATTCGTTACGGATGTGTATCTAATCGCAGCGTTAGATCGAATCCCTTCGACTCGGCGCGTTCACAATGGAACTCGGAAGCAACGTGGAGCATTTGGAAGAACAAAACGTCGGATCTATTGTTCTCCGCGAGCGTTCCTGGCGCCCTATCTTGGATCTCGTTGTCAGCTAGATACTTACCACAATCGGCGTTCGTCGACTAGTGCGCGCAGCGCTCCAAACTTTTTCGAACCACCGCGAACCACCAAACAACAAACTACAATAACATCACCGACCAACATTCACTTCGGTCGTCCTTTAACGAAGATCGAGCACCGTTGCGCACTTTCTGCCTTTCCTTTTTGGGTTCCTGAAGCATCGCGCGAGGTACCATGGAACACCATCGACCAAACCCCCGCGCGCGAATCAAAGTTTTGAACGTTTCGCGCACCCTCGTCCGATCCGTTACCGACGAAGAGACAAACTTTCCTTCGACTCGTTCAATTTGCGTAACACGACCGCAAGCTGCAAGGATAATAAAGGAGACCCACCCGGCGCGCTTGTATCGCACACCTGTCCGCCGTTGCGTTGGCCAGCAGGACTCGCCGCTACGAAACGCAGACGTGCAAAGAGCGCCGTAGAGCGGCACTCGGGAAGTGCCCCATTGTTTGGAAGGGGGGAATCGACGGCCAACCGAACGCCTTCCTGGCCCCGCTTCCGAACAGGTATTTGTATTTACTTTCGTCGGGTGGAAATTGTGCGAGTGTACGTGCAAGTATCTCGAGCGCGCACGCTACCCTCCGCTTTCCCGGCTACGTGAAAGCCAAAATTCCGAGCCCGGGAAGAGCAATGGCTTCCGCTTGGCCCGAGGACTATCGTTCTTCGCATTTTTATCGCGGTTTCCCTGACGGGCCGTATCGACGCGACTAACCTTTCCAATTAGGGACTACGCTTACACACCGGTGGGATAGCGGGCGAACAGACACCGCAGCCTATCAGCGCAGCGAATTAATAGAACACAATGGTTTGATTACACAATAAGTTTTCTTTATATCGGGAAAGTTCGGCGCGAAGGGACGCTTGCGGAACTATTTAATTTTGGTTGAACATTTATTTGAAAGCGCGCAGACCTTCGAACTGAAATTCTTCGATTATTTATCGGGCGAGGGATGATCTATGTGCAATTATTTGTCGAATCGTTGGTTCTCCGTGCAGTTCGAAAGCGTTGCGATTCACGCGATCGCGTGTCGAGAGGTGTTTGTCGAATCCATCAAACGCTATCGATCCTTCCGTCACCGAATCGTCTCGCGTCGAGGTTCCCGGCGAAAATTCGCTCCTCTATTTTCAAAGAAACTTTTACAATGTCGCTAGAGCGAGGTGGCGCGGCAACGACCGAACATTGAACAATAGATTACAGAGACACGCGGATCGTTGAAACGGGTGGACTCGTGAAGAGACACGAGTGAAAGTGTTGCGCGTTTACATCAGAGGAGCTCCGCTCCATTGTATGCAAGCGTCTTGCCATCTGCAAGCGAAAAAAAGACGCGGTCAATGCTTTGACATTCGTTGACAATCATTGATTTTTATCCGTAGCAATCGATTTTATACGTACGCGTACGTACAGGTATATAGCGGATTTGAACGGAAACCGCAGTATCGTACTTACTTGGAGCGAATAAGCTTTTCCAAAGGTGTCGCAGCAATGTCCGTCAGCTCTTTGCCGGGGCCCTCGAATTCAGAATCATTTTCCGAGTTCGACCGGGTGTCCACGGTTAGGGTAGCATGACTGCCGCCGCACGTGAAGTATTGAACCTCGAACCTCGTCGAACCAGAAAATAGTACACGGTGAAGTGACAAATTTTGCGCTATTGCGCAGTCGAAATATCGCTTTCCTAAAATTCGAATAATCACCTGCGTTCGGCGTGGTAGTTTCGAAGCAGTTCCCGGTTCGTGTTGAAAAGAACACCATGGTGACCATGACACAAAGTGACCCAGATAGGCAGACTGGGCGTCTTCAGTCGGGAACCTGGCTGCTTGCTCATCTGCGCGTCTCCCTCGTGAACCAGAAAGCCTATTTCGCTTCTGAGCAGCACGCCCCATTGTGGCACGGCCTTGGGCATTCGTAAGAACGCGGAGGGTCGAAAACGATTCACCGAATCGGTAGAGACCGATTAAAATAAAAAGGAACGAGCAAAGTACTCACGTATGTGTTTTCATCCCCCGCGTGCATCACCCCGTTGTGTAGGTGAGGCGACGCACGGCCAGTCAATAGCAAGATCACCACGCTGACGGGACCTTCCTCCGGGCAACCGCTTAGTATCGAGCCTTTCGGATCTTCCAGGTCGGCTCGTACTCTGTCGCGTCGAGAAAATGTCGAACAGTTAGATAGGACTGAAATTAGATTCTGGCCACTGGACAATACGAATTGCGTATCTACGCGTGTATGTACTGTTCGAGTGCTCACTTTGAAAGACCCCTGGAAAGAACGGCGCTGTACAGAAGCAACTTGGCACCTGGACCACCCTCGTCTTGGAACTAAAACCAACGAAGTTGATTATCATTTCTGGCAAACGAGTACAACGTACGATACTTACCAAGTACAAGTATCTCTTGACGAATATCTCGAGATCGTCGAGAGACTCGAATTCGAACAAATGAAGCTGAAAGCACAACAACGCGGTAACATAGCGGCTCTCTGGCCACCCGAACGAGTGCTGGAATCGTACCGTACCGTTTCTGTCAGTCCGTCTTGGAAATATTGCACGCTGTGCTGCAAGTAGACTGTTTCTTGGGGCAAGGCGACGACAGCTCTAGGAACATTTGCGTTTTCGGTGTTCTGATTCGCCGAGGTGCTGGAGCTCTTTGCGACAAAGCCTCCCGCGCAACGCCAAATGATCTCGGCTATCGACGATGTCAGTACATCGATTTGTCGGTCGTACGAAGGTTTCAGTAGACTGTCCGCAGAAATAATCGAAATTTCGTTCTTTCCGTAATATTTTCGAGCGATTGATCGCTGTCTCTACCTTTCTGGATTGGCGCGGACGTCCTGTCTGTTGCATTTGAAGAGAAAATGCTTGAGCATGATCGCCTGCACTGCCGTGACGAGACCCCTCGTCGTGTTTCTTGGCGCTCGTAATCCGAATGCTAGGTTTTGTCCATAAGGTCGCAAGGTTAGACCCGTTCTTGTCCATTCCGGTTTCGGTGGGCTGGCGGAGCTTCCGTAAACCAGAGCTCTTAAATCCTGTTACGCGAAAT
The DNA here is from genome assembly GCF_050948215.1 of Halictus rubicundus. Taxonomy (NCBI): domain Eukaryota; kingdom Metazoa; phylum Arthropoda; class Insecta; order Hymenoptera; family Halictidae; genus Halictus; species Halictus rubicundus. The sequence continues at coordinate 12,141,274 of NC_135162.1, read as the reverse complement.
CCAACGATTAATACCAAAAAAATAGAGAGAGAGAGAGAAAAAAAAAAGAACTTCGGAAGTAAATTCGGAAGAAGAAGAAAAAGGGAGAAGAGGAAGAAGAAGACACGTATCGAAAGTACCATGCAGATTTCCTGTTCGATCGGTTTACCGCCGATTACCGCCGTCTTGACCAGCGTCCTCGTGCTCCGAGGGTAGATGATTTTCTCTGGAACAAAGACACGCGAGGCATTAAACTCGTCGTCACCGTCGAACCGTCAACGGAGACCTCGGTACATATATCCACCTGGATACAGTTCGTCCGGATCTGCCATGAGAGCTGCGCACCTAGCCGCTCTAGTGGACAATAACATCCTTCAAGCTTCGACTTTCGAAGAAACTCGATTGGCGCGACATACAAACGTATCACCGTTGTATCTTGTATGTACATACGTACACATATATCTTACCAAGATACCAAACGAAGAGGTATCAAACGAACACGACAAAGCAAGAACGATACCGAGGATCCAAGGAATTGGTACGTATCGGATCGGGGAACGATTCCACCGAACGTGGAAGACTGCACTATCCGCGACCGATTGTCATACCGCTGGTGATGCACACTCGCAGAAACGGCGCACCAAGCTATCGAATATCAATTGAGATTCGTGCCGGATTCCAGGTCCCTTTATATACGCTTATCCGGGGCTGATATCTCGAGAAGTCCGTGAAAGTTATAAGCGCACGAAACGCGTCAATTCGGATGTCCGAAGACACTTTGGGAGGATAGACGATAGACATGCCCCAATAACGTCTGTCTGTCTCGGCCATACATGTCTCAGACCACGCGAGCAATTTAATCCTGTTGTTTCGACATCCGCTGTTCCACCATTCCGGCGTTCCGCCGTTCCACCGGATCCGACGCTCGACGCTCGACGCTCGACGCTCGACGCGTGGCATCGGGTATCGACCAAGTACAACTTCTTCGGCCAGCCACTCGGCCATCTTAATTATCGCTGATGGAATACTTGGCACGATTTTCGACTAGCGACGAGCACCGAACAAATCACTCGATGTCCATGTTTTTTCTTTTTTCCGCATCGACGCGCGATCGAATCGCGCATTTCCTTTTAACATCGATTTAGGTATTCCCCGGTGTAGATTAATGCTCCGTCTGAAATAATTCACCAGGGAACGCGTAGAGACGCGGTCTACGATCTCGACAATTATAACTGAAAGGATATTCGTTATACATCGTTTCCACGGGTTCCGTAGTTCTGGCGTTCTAGCGTTCTGGCGTTGAGCGTGCCACGCTTTCTGGATAATACAAATACGTAAAGGATACGCTTGCTTCGTTCCTAGCATCGTTCAGGAATTCATTAATCTTGCATGGAAGCGCCTCAACTGTAAAATTATTGATATTTGTAACGTTATCGATACAACAACGTTTCGATTCTAATTGCTCGCGATGCTAACTGTCAATGCGAATCTTAAGCAACGTTGCACCGTAGCACCGTTGCATTCCAGAATAAATTGTCGACCCTGGATATTTCTATTAAATTCAATAAGAGGTGCACGAAGGTGGAACAGCCGTGTGGTTAACCTGCCGTTTTTTCTATTTGCCGGAGCATGTAACGCGGAATGCACTTCCGTAATTTTTGAAGCTGCACCGTCGTCGGGGAAAATTGAAAATAACGTTTCGACCGAGACCCATTTAATGCGCTGCCTTTTCATTTGCCGGTTCAACATTACAGTTAGGAACATGTACGTGTATGTATGCGCATGTAGGCGCACCTATACGCGCAGACCGTGTTCAGCGTGAACCACCAGCCGCCTCGTAGCGTCGCGTGACGTTTTGAAATTTGCAAAAATGTAAGCCAGCTCCATTCTAGAATCGTTGTTTCTCTCGTTCCGATGGAACAATTGCTTTAGTGCATGTCGGCGAGCTTCGAAAGAAAAGCGGTTCAAATCGCTCACGCTGCATACAGTGGCTCCAAAAAGTATTCGAACACCCGATATTCTTGATACAATTTAGACTGTTACCAAAGAATCGTAGCACGATAAACCTGCACTTCTTTTGAAGCTTCGAGCCTCTGCTTTCACAATCTATCGCTCATTTTCATCTAAGATGTTTTCACATGATACAGCGAGTCGGAAACCAAAGTCATGCGTTTCCTCGAAGATACTTCGAATCGATTCGAAACGTTTCTAAACGTTCTATTGGAAGATATTGGGTGTCTGGTGTCTGTTCCTTACTAGCGCGGCTTACCCTGTTGGCAAGGCGACGCGACGCGACGCGACGTCTTCGGCATCGTATCATAAATAGACAGTGGTCGGAATACAGTTGTTGCTCCAGACAAGCGTTACGGCCGAACGACACGTGGCCCCGTCAGTTTTTCACGGCAATGGCAATGAGAAGACACGGGGATAGGTGTGTTACACCTTACACCTCTGGCACACGCTTCGAACGGAATCGCGTGTTCGCGTGCAATCGAGTCTATCGAATTACGAATTCGCGTCGGAACAGGCATCTGCATTCGCCGATTACACCCACCGATATAACGCGGCTTAATTTACCCCGCAGGAGCCGGCTCCACATCGCAAATCATCGATCCGATTCAGCTGTTCGCGCCTTCTTACGAATCCACGATCGTTCGAATCTTTCGAACCGAATCGGGACCCGACACCACCTTGATCCATCGTCGTCGCGAGTGGACGACCTTCAAGTTTAGGGTTCAAATTTTAGTTTCTCTTTCTGAAATATTCAGAATGGGAACATTCAGAGTTGTTCTAATGTTCTGAGCTATGTCTAACAAAGAGACGCGACTTAGCGTTTCCTGACCGAGGCTGAGTGGTTCAACTAGCTCCTCTTTCCCTTTTCCATCGTTTCGTTTAACGTCCAACACTTTTCTTCGTAGAACAATGATTTAAAATGAAAAGATAAATACACGGTACGTTAAGCTAAAAAAAAAAGACATACTTCTACGAAGAAGGCTAACGGCAACGTTAGGACCTAGTAGATAGTTCCGCGAGATGTCAGCCATTTACCCAAGTGGCTTTTCGAAGTACATACACATGGACAAGCAAAATGTGGAGATACACATATTCCTTTGATTACTATACCTTTCTGACGAAGATAGCCCGGCTTCTCCGCGCGCATTTCCATGCAGTGTTGTCTCTTGCCGGACGCCGAGGATGCGGACGCGGACGGCGTGCTCGAGGACGAGCTGGTGCCCTCCTCGGTCTCTTCCGGTTCTTCCATGACGATTTTCAACGGGAAGACGTCGGACACTAAACCGTCAAACGTTTCAAGACCCTAAGGACACTTCATCGCGGTCCGATAAACGATTTCTCATTCAAAATTCAGAAAAAACACACGAATAGACCAGCCTACCAAACGATGAGCATCGTAACAACAACAGCAAGGTTCCTATTATTTTGGAAGCAAAACGAAAACGTTCGTACACCGAAATGTTTCAAGCTTTTAGAAACAATCGAAACAATGACTCGTTGAACAATCTTTCGTGTAAGACTATGGGAAGATCGATTGCAAGCTGGTCAAAGTTAGCAATGTATGTACATCGGTTTCACATCCGTTAACGAAGGAGCCGATGCTCATCGAACATTGTCGGAACAAAGAGGATCCACACGCGAGATCATTCCGCGTGCGTGGCATTTTCTGAGATTTTCAAGGAGGAACCGTTTCAATTTTCCGAGACCAGTCCGAGAACCAGCATGAAGAGTGTCAGCCTCTAAGGGTCACCTCGACGCGATACGGTGATCCACTGCGAGATCGATGCCTCTTTTCGGCTTGTATTAACAAGCAGAAGAGGCAGTTAAGTGCTCGTTGCTGCATCGAGCTGCCTAGACTGACAGGAGTTAATAATTCCGGCAGGTTTCGGCCGACTCGGTTCATCGCGCCGCGCACGAGCCACCATCCCACCAGGCTGTGCTGCTAGCTGTGAATAGCTATTAGGTATATGCATAACGACGAGCCGTGAACTCGAAGAGCCGAAGGCTGGCCGAGTATGTACATCAGGAAATTCGTGATCCCGCCCGAGCCCGTTCGAAACAAGTTCCGATCTGATCAACACGATCGGTCGGCCCGGAAACTCCCGGCTCCAACAGTTCTCGGCTCGAAGTCTTCGATAAGAACGGAATGAACAAAAAAAAAAAAAAAAAAAGAACGCAGAACACGGCGCAACAATTCTATGAAAAGACCCTTTAACTCGAAAACCGACTAAGTCCCCTAGAAACCAGTATTCCTTTCGGTATCCCCAATATTTCCAAAATGTCGGTACCCTAAGTATTTTATGAATCTTCTGTAAAACGTTTGCTGCCACCAGTCCAATTCGTGGTGGGTGAACACCGATTCGTCCTGGCCGATGTAGAGTACAGTGGATCCTCGATTGTTCCTACCAAACAAGGAAACGTAGATTCAGTTTTTATCGATCTCTATAACGACTAGTATTGCCCGTACGGATCGCCTTGGATCGATTGCGAGACTGGTAAGTACGATTTTTAATATCGAGGTGAAACGCGATCGTTTTCTAAAACGGGAGCTACGTATGTATGCGTGTTCATACGTACATATATCGTGCAACGTTGTTGCACCTACGCCGAAATCTTCGGGGAAATCGCATAGCCGTGTGCAGAAGGTTACGCGGTTACCCGTGCAAGTACTGCAACTGCAACGGATCGTCTCTCACCTGTGCCTATCTGGCGTTTTTATCGGCGCCTGCCGATCTTTGCACGCGTTTCGTGCCATTTCCCCGCGATCCGAACGGATAATATAATCGAGCAGCACGAATCTCTCGTCGAGAGTACCGTCTCGTCGCGGGAACGGTTTCGTTTTCGAAAAGTATTTGCAGAAATATTTCGCAAGTATGGTACGAAACCTTTCGCCTGCTCAAACTGTCCAATACCGAAGCAATTTGATCGTTTGCGGTACCTAACTACCAATTTCCTGGCTATCGTGCTCTGCCATCGAGATTACGTCGGTTCGGTTAAGTTCAAGTTCGCGCTTGTTCGAAATAGATGCTCCATATTTGGCCTTCGAAAGTACGATCTGAACTTCCGAATTATGCAGAAGCGTTCGTGCGCGTACGAACAATAGTATAAAAGAAAAGTATACCTATGCATGTACGTATTAGGAACAGTCCTCCAAGTAACGGACTTTGTCATCATCCGACATTCCGTCAGATCATTCTGGTCTACCTTCAAATAAATAGTCTTTAGGGCTTGTTCTCGTTCTATCGTTTTCATTTTCTTTATTTTCTAGGACTTTGTTGGTTTTCAAATAAAGAAATGATTTTTGTGTAGTTGATCGTGTCAGAACGTGAAAAGTTCCACTATTCTTAGCTCGGGTGAATTGTTCGATAGCAGTTTGCTATTGACCTTATGGAGTATCCTGTATACAGGTGCGTGCACCGTCGGGAATGGGTTGCATGTGCAGGGTATGCGTTGCGGAAGGTGTCTGGTATATTGCCAGAGAGCAATATGAAATTGAACTTAGAACCGGGCGCGGCGTAGTACCAGGAACAAAGTTACAAGAGATTACGTGCAACTACGAGTATTTGGTTACTTAATGATCGATCAGATTTACACGTTACTCCGAGGATGTTAGAAACTTGTCGGCTATGGTCGGATCGATTAACGTCTGTGGGCGGTACGGCGCGGCGAGGCGCGTTCCAATAAACTATAAACCGTGGAAAGTGGAAACCCATTATTCTTATCGCCGATATAACGATCGCAATACTATAATTTGCTCTTCTTGTACAAGATCTTGTTAGTACTGAAAACCAAGGATAAGAATAATTAACAATTTCAAAAAAAAAAAACACATAATATTTATAACATTTAGCAACCGACCGACGAGGTTTAACGTATGGTATGAGAATGGATTGTGGCTCTAGATTCTGATTAAGCAGGGATCCTTCAAAGTTACCTTGGTCCATACTGGCCCACCCTGGCCCAACTTGGGCCTAGCCAGGGATAAAAATGTTCTTCTTGGATACCCACTTTCTATGTTGCAGTTTTGCGTAGTTCATTGGTTGACCGCTCTTTCTAGATAGAGTGCGCTATTATTTTCTTCCTTATCATGTGTCGATAGAAATGTCGCTTCTATAAGAGTTCCTAGTCTATGGCTATGCTGCGATCGTGTCTCTACAATGTATAGTTTAAGGGATAACCTTGTAGCATCTTGTTTGTCAATCGTCAGTGTACTTGTACTTTCATACATTTCAGGAGAAAGATACGTAAACATGAAAGCCGTTTCAATTTAATAGTTGAATGTATTACCAAGTGGGAAAACTTTATAAGCAGCAAAGAAAGAAGAAGGTATCGTAACTTCGAATTACGAGAAATAAGATCAAAGTATTTGAGTAAGTAAAGGATTTTCCTGATTTTTTAGAAATTAAAACGATGGGTAAACACGAGGTAGGAACACCCAAATACATTGCTAACAAAATCAAGGCGAAGGGCCTACAAAAGTTAAGATGGTATTGTCAGATGTGTCAAAAACAGTGCAGAGACGAGAATGGATTCAAGTGTCATACAATGTCCGAATCTCATCACAGACAGCTGCTATTATTCGCAGACAACGCGCATCGATATATGGATCAGTTTTCTAAAGAATTCTCTCAAGGCTATTTAAATTTGTTAAAGAGACAATTTGGAACTAGAAGAGTACCGGCTAATCGTGTGTATCAGGAGTACATCTCCGACAGAGCCCACATCCACATGAACGCTACAATGTGGGTCACTCTGACAGCATTCGTGAAATGGCTCGGTCGTACCGGTCAATGCGTCGTAGATGAAACGGAAAAAGGTACATTAGATTATTTTCAAGAAATCGACCGATCATCTATTTTCCTCTTTCTAATTTATAATCGTTCTCTTTTAGGCTGGTACGTAACGTACATCGACAGAGACCCGGAGACTTTGGCTGCGCAGGAGAAGAAAGCCAAGAAACAAAAGATGGACAAAGACGACGAAGAGAGGATGATGGAGTTCATAGAGAAACAAGTAGAGAAGGGCCAACAAGAAACTAGTGGACAGAACGAAACTTTTAAGGAGCCGTTGACACGTTCCGATACGGATGCACCTTTAGTCATTGAAATGAAACTAAATAAAAAGCCAAAGTTACTTTTAAATCCTATCAAACTGGAAAAAGATAAGAGTAAAGACGGAGGGTCCACTAGCAGAAAGTCAGCCTTTAGTATTCCCGATGTAAAACAGGAAATATTGAGCGACGAAGAGACGCGGTCGGAAGCAGGGTCTGTCGAACGGCTAGGGAAATACAAACCCAAAGCGGACGAGGACGAAGGAAACAAAGAGGGCTGGCTGAGAGAAGGCTTAACGGTGAAAGTAGTTACAAAAACTTTAGGGGAGAAATACTACAAGGCTAAAGGCGTAGTCCAGTCTGTGGAAAATCAGAATTTTGTTGCAAAAGTGAAATTAAAATCTCCGGAGGATGTAAAAAATCATGTGATAAAAATAGATCAAGAATATTTGGAGACGGTAATACCTGCCATTGGGAAAGATGTTCTAATACTTTGGGGAAAATATAAGGGAATGAAAGGCGTAGTATACAAACTACGCATAGAGAATTATAGTATAGACGTAGAGCTTAAGAGAGATGGTACTGTCGTAAGAAAGTTATCGTACGAACAAGTTTGTAAATATACATCGTGACAGTTGTCGATATAGTCCATAAATTGTATACTACATCTTTCTCAGTATCGTATCGAGACCAGCATAAATTTGATAAATTTCTGCTACCCTTTTAAATGTTGTACCGTTCAACTCCTTGTACATATACACTGTCCTTGTCGTAAAATAAGACCGCTACAGTAAGGAGAATTGCAAGAATTTCTATGCAAAATATATTCCTATGTCCAGCAATTGTGTGCTACGATCCAAGTAATTTGATATAAAATACACAGAAAAATCCCATGAATAATATTGTTATAATATTACGAGACGAATGTATGAAATCCTTGGCGAGAATTTTTCAACTTGTACAGGTAGAATGGATGAAACGGTGTTCCGTGGCCGCGAAATACCTGCAATTTGCATTTGCATCGGTACGAAGTATATGAATACCTGTCACGGACGGGAATATGAGAATAATACTATCGCGAAAGACACAAACATTTCAGGCGTTTATGCAACAGCTAAACCGGAGAACAGAACAGAACAGAACAGAGCAGTAAGAGTTTCACGTTCGTATCGACGCTTTCGCGGTTGTAAATTCACGAATCGCGCGGCGAGACAACGATTTCTAATGTTGAGTAATCGGTGATCGAGATTCGCAGAATCTTTTTTGCGAATTGAACAGTTCTCATGCGTCAGCGAGTGCAATCAACGCGTTCGCCGTATGATCAGGAAAACGAATGATTGCAAAATCACGTTGCACAGTGTCGTCGCGTGTCGCGTACAGGGTCAAATCGGTGTACTCGCGAGGTCTCTTCCGTCTCTTTTTCTCTCGTCTGTTCGAATTTGATCTTGTTGTTTCGCGATCCGTGTACAACTCTACGATATTATCGTGGGTTCGGACCAGAAGTTCGATCATTCGTGGTTCAAGCGAACTCATCCACGCTGGAGAACACGACGCTACGTTCCTGTAAGAGTTCTCGCTCGACCTTGTGACACATTCTACGAAGCTTCGTCATTGCTAGGAGCGATTGTTTACTTAATGTTCTCACGCCGAGCCATGATCCGAGCAATTATCAGTATGCGAAATCTGGATGCTGCTGATAGTAGTCCACAGTAAGCTGTAAATGTAGCCGAATGTATCGCAGTAAGCTCACCTAAGTAAACATATCAGGTCTTTGTTGCAACGGATAGAGTAACGTACGTAATTGTCAATCGCAATTTTCAATTGTACGAAACAATGGTCCGCTGTTTAACAGTCTTGATACTCATCTTTCCGGCGATAACGATTAGCGAAACTTTAGCCACGAGAGCCTGTAATTCGTCCACGGAGAATTGTAAGTTTACTCCCGCTTCCCGAGTTGCAGAATACTCCGGGATCAAGAACCAATGATTTGTTTATTTATTATACGTATATAAACTTAATATCATTCTCAGGGCAGTCTCGCGCGGGTATCCTTATCTCCCCTATAGTCTCTATGTTGTCCGTCCACGAGATCGAGATCTATTGGAACAACGTCGACCTCCGACCCGATGAAAAGATCGTGCTCCTGGACACCGGTCATCCGGATACCACCCCCATTGTTCTTTACAACGTAACTTCCCATGGGTCGAGTGGTTTTGAGAGGACAGGAGTACGAGCGGAATTCGTACCAAGCTCGCAACTTCCGTTTGTGCGACGATGTTATAGTAGGTGATGTGATCAGCATATCGTCCTTTTAAATACTTGACCCGCGTTCGCGCGATGAATGTACATCCTATCCTGTGCTATTTAAGCTGTATTTCCTGAAAAATTGAGTCAAGAAAGTATACACATGTCATGTATCCGAAACTAGAAGGACGCGGCAGCTATTTTCCCGCGACGCTATTGCTGCGGTACGCGCAATCACTCCAAGTGCAGAGTAGAAAAAGGTCCGGAAATAAATTGGAAAAATATTCTCTTCAGAGTACAGCGTGGCGAGGCTGACGACAACAACGGGTCATCTGAAAGAAATAGACTGTCTGAAAACGCAGCCGACATGGATGAAGGAGAGGCAAAGCATTCTGGGAGCGCGCAGGATCAGCCAAATTTTTCTTCCGGGAACGCACGATTCTGCGTGCTATCTGGAGAACGGTAAAGGGAACTTTATCACGAACTCCGCTATAACACAGGTAAAACAATGATGTCAACAAAAGTATATATACTTAACAAAACCCGATGACTGGTATAGGCATAATTAATTGTCCTTATGTCAACGATCCCTCAGGACATAGACATTCTCGGTCAATTGATCCACGGCGTACGATACCTGGACATCAGGGTCGGTCATTATCCTTTATCGGACGACATTTGGTGGACGAATCACGGGCCACTGTACCGGTCAGTGCCCTTGAAAACGGTCCTAAATCAGGTGAAACAGTTCCTCAACAACACCGAAGAAATCGTGATAATGGACATTCGCGAATTTCCAATCGGTAACTCTTTGAACTCGCGGATTCCTCGTCCATTTGTCATTTTGATAATATTTCGTATAATTATTGATTTCGTCGTCTCTAGGATTTAACGATATGGCCACGCATCGTAGGCTGGTGTCGTATCTCGAGGATGAATTACAGGATTATTTCCTGACGAACCGTTACGGATGGTCCGCCACGCTGAATGATATTTGGTCTTCCGGAAAAAGATTGATAATCGGATACGAAAACACGCAAATTGTTCGGAAACACGCTAGCATGTGGCCTTGCGTGCGGCATCAATGGGGCAACGTCAGAACCATCGAGAATTTGTACAGGCATCTGAACAATATTGAAAATAACGACAGGTGAATAAACACTGTAGAATTAATGGGAGACAAAGGGTTGAACGGATAGAGCCTAATAACGATAAAGAGCGTAACAAACGGTTGGTTGTTGTTTCAGCGATTACAGGGTGAGGCCAAGATCAGCGATGGCGGAACTGACGGCGAGTTTCGTCGATGTGCTTTCCAATAGACTTGGAAGCCTCCGTGACATGGCGCACAGAGTCAACGTTAATATTACTAATTGGTACAGCACCGTTTGGCAGTATTCTGCCAATATTGTGGCAGTGGATTTCGTTAGGAGTACCGGCATCGTAGACACCGCCATCAAATCTAATGAAAATCGTCACCTACACTGCCGATACGATTAGCTGTTGTTATCGTATATTATTCCCTCGGAAGAGCATCGGCTCTTCTTCTCAACTGAAATCATTAATTCATATATTTTTCTAAAGAGAATAAGTTAGTTTTGGACATTAGTAGATACACATACAACATAATTACAATACATTTACTCTCTCTCTCTCTCTCTCTCTCTCTCTCTATATATATATATATCGCGGTATTACAGTACTACAGAAGAATCGGCATTTCCGCGCGAGCTTTTGCAAAATCATTTATTGCCTGACAATGAGATTTCCGCCGGAAGAACGAATAATGCCTTGACCCAAGGTAACCGGTGCAGGGAAATCTATCGCGAGTCACGAAATAGGATTACTTCAGCCAGAAGACCTCAGTTTGAAATATATTTTAAGCGGTGTCGGTCGGTGTCCAATCAAAATGTTCTGCTCCGTTTTCTTCCTCGCGACTTTTGTGCTCTGTGTGATCGCACAGTTTCAAAGTTTCTTGAGCGACCCGTACAAGACTAATTCGATCAATTGTCCCGAGGACAGGATGTGTATTTTTCTCGAAAATTGCCCATCCATCGCGAATCTAATGAATCAGAATCTGCTTCACATTCACAGGTAGGGGTACGCTTCTGTTTCTTATTCGGTTAGTCTCAATTTGTTTCGTTAAAGTCGATTTCGAATTAAACGAAACGGGAAGCGAAGCTTCGAGCGTCGGAGGATCAGCGTCTGTTCGATTTGTCAATGTTCATTCAGGTTTCGTCAAGCGATTTGTGGCTACGACAACGTTAAAGTAAAAGTCTGCTGTGACTTATTGTTAGACAGCGGTGTTGCGAATCCCGTGTTCGCTCCACGAGATAGTATATTCATTAGGAGATCGAATTCAATTTTAGAGTGCGGAAAGAGCTCTGTCGGTAATAATAACTTGGACGCTTTAGGAGCGTATCCTTTCGTTGCAAGAATTGGTTTCTGCGGTAAGCTTGATTACCGATTAGTTCCGATCTTTTGCGAAAGACGTTGCACTAAATACTATGCAATGGTTTCGTTTAGGTATAACCGGAGAAACGAAATACCCTTGCAACGGGGTAATTGTGAACGAACGAACAGTACTGACTACTGCAACTTGTGCTCTTACGAAGAATGACGACTACAGATTGTATACACTTTTTCCTTTTTCTACTGCGCGTGGGTGTTTAAGGTTGATATTAATTCTTTTTTTTTTTTTCTTTTTAACAGGCATTTCATACTCGTCGGGGAATTTAATGCTGAGACTGATCCGGAATGTAGCGCGCGGAAGCATAATATATCGTATATAATAAAACATCCGCATTATCAAGCGAATACGTTTGCGAATAACATAGCAATGTTACGGTTGCGAGAGCCGATACAATATACTGGTAACTTATTCGATCATAATTGAAATTCGAAATAACGTGACACCACACAAAGATTGTTTGCAAAGACACAAGTATAACATTATTTGCTTAGAAACTGTGCAGCCAATATGTCTACCACCAAAAAATACAAATCCAACCGATGATTCTGTTCTTGTTGGATGGGGGAAACTTTCCAGTCAAAAGAGTAAGAAATTAAATGATGTAATAACGAATCGACAAATGAATCTATAACAAACGATAATGTATTCCAATCTGAATAAAGTCAAGTCTTGTCAACAACAATCTTTCAAAATGAGGATTGTATCGACTCAGGAATGTTCAAGTTATTATACTCGAGGATACTCTGTCGAGCTTTGCGCAATGGGAGATGGAATGCCCTGTTCAGGCTACAGCGGAAGTCCTCTTTTATACAGATACGGTGATACTTATTATTTGGTAAGTGTGGTATACTACTGCCTCTGGTTTTGGAAACTTGGATTTATTTACAATAAAATCATTTACATTTATACTTGACTTACAAATCCATAACAATTATTTGTACACAATTTTCAGTTAGGCATCCTGTCGTATGGTTCCAATTGCGATTCAGCCACCGACTACCCGTCAGTCTTTGTCGATGTACAAAGATATATACGCTGGATTTTAGAGAATTGTTAGTTACGCGTAGAATGGTAACGCTAATTACCAATAGTATCCTATCAAAATCAACTTACATATCATTTTTTTCAATGCAAGATTACGATTACGATTTGTGTTTGAAGATGTTTAAGTACTTCCCACGAGTCATTTCTTTTGCTTCTTCCAATCCTAACTGATAAGCCATATCGTGTAGTTTTTTTACTTCTGCTATTAAGCCAGTCATCGACAAGTTTCCCAGTTCTAAAACAAAATCAATCTTGTTCTTTATAAGAGCTTGTAAGAGTTATACGTAATTGGATACGAGCGATCCGTTACAAGTTGGGAGAGCTTACGATGTAGCTGATTTATGTCATCCGCCGTCAGACCAGCTGCCCAGGATGATGGTTCGGTTTGCGGTGAATTTTGGGCAACAAACTCGTTAACACCTGGAACTTCAGTAACGGCTATTATGTATGATACATTGTCGCTTTCTTGTAGCAGAAGCTATCAATTTTGTAGCAGAAACTCACTTTGTTCGGGCCACAGATCTGGCGATGCTCTGTCCAGATTTTCAAAACTCATAAGACTCTCTTCCACACAAATTAGATCTAACAATTTCAAATCAAATGTAACCGATTTAGTAAGTAAACCCTTTAATAAACTCCTCAACCCATAACCTACATTTACCTGGTTGATCTACTGGTTCTTCTGTAGTCATTATATTCATGGGGATATCACCTTATCTCCTTTAAGTTTTACTTAATTAAAAGAAAAAGATGCGCAGAACGATGCGGAAATAACAAACTAAATGCTCAATATTGACAAGGTTAAATGATATTTACAAAACAAACTATTTATAAAGATTCCTGTTTCTCTCTTTCTCGTTTTTCCGTAAGTTTCAGTTGTTTTGTTAACTCGTTCTGTTGTTCGAGATAATACAAATTTTGAATTCTCCTCCGTTCTTGTAGTTCGCTGTCACGAACTACACCTAAATGAAGCTGTTTTCTGAAACAATAATTCGAAAATACAACACCATTCGCAAATAACATTCCGCGACACGCGTCGCAATCTACCATGGAAAGAATCACAATGTTTTTTCGACAATTAAACAACTACTTAAATATTAAGTATTTCTTATTAATCTTCTCTTTGCTAGAGTTTACGTATGTAGATACACATTATATTCTAATGCCCAGTTACTATTCTTTTTTCACTTTACGCACCATCTATGTATGTACATACGTATGCTACGCTATTCTGAAGGAAAACAACCATTGGATATGTACATCTGCGTATGAGCGCTATTCAGCTAACCTATCTTTTAATTAGGAATTGTTTTGAATTACCTGTCGTATTCTTGTCTGTAATGTACATAAGCCGTTATGCTAATTGATGTTAAACAACATAATCCGAATGTTACTTTTGACACAGTTGACATTATACTCGTATACCAAATATTTAAAAGGTCCTACTCCGAAGATTGTGTAACAAAGCTGGTAAAAACGTGAATGCGGACGGTGTTGTACAGGCGTCACGAAGTCATCGAGAATTCATTTGATCTTCAATGAAAAGATACTTTGCGTGTTATTGGACTTTAATGCGTCCATATTGTTCGAAAAAGTCAATTGATTATGTTAGAAAATGGAAAATATTAAATGTTTATTATAGCGCATATGATTCTTGCCGGATCTCTCATAAGTCGCTGTGTATTCGGCGGCACGAATCATCTGCTCCGTAAAATCTCAAAATAGCGCCACTTGACGCAGTGGCAAAACGCTCAAACTGGTAGACAAAATTACCGACAGTCGATATTCCATGTAGCACGATAGATGGCGCCACCAGTGGCCCCATAGGTTTTGCCGACGTCGGTAATGTCGCTTGTCTACCAGCGCCATCTGTCGTGCTATCTGGAATATCGACTGTCGGTAATTTTGTCTACCAGTTTGAGCGTTTTGCCACTACGTCAAGTGGCGCTATTTTGAGATTTTACGGAGCAGATGATTCGTGCCGCCGAATACACAGCGACTTATGAGAGATCCGGCAATAATCATATGCGCTATGATAAACAGTTAATATTTTCCATTTTCTAACATAATCAATTGACTTTTTCGAACAATATGGACGCATTAAAGTCCAATAACACGCAAAGTATCTTTTCATTGAAGATCAAATGAATTCTCGATGACTTCGTGACGCCTGTACAACACCGTCCGCATTCAGATTCGGAGGACTTTTGTTAGGGCAAAGTAGGGCAGAATAGAGCAAGAGAAATGGAAGATGGGCTTTTTTTGGAGGGGATTTTAGAATGTAATCCCAAGTAATATAAGGGAACGCTACTTTGAACTAAATGATGAATATACGAAAAATTCTACGACCCGCGTTGCGCGTGAACAATACGTATAATCGGCATAATTACTGTACTACATATAATAGGAGAAAAGCAGTTTGCATAAACGTGAGTACAAGTTACCGGGATGAAAGTTGTATGGTAGTTGGTGGTCGATAGGCGTGGTTGAAGATCGGAGTGCAATCTGCATTATTGTGCAGCTGGGGCGCGCGGGCGGCCATCAAGGCCTCTTCGGGTCAACGTGATCCGATCTGTCGTATAAAACGCCCCTCTCGACGATCTTGCGAGCACTGTTGTACTCCTCGTCGCCCAGTTGTCGTTATTTCTCTATTATGGGTGCCACATTCGTAAGTAGTTGCATTCGGTTTTGTTCGAAACATTTTCTCGCGAAATCTGTGTTAAACACATGTGAAACTTTTACGAATGAAGCTACGTCCTAATTAGATGTCCAACACGACAAGAAACAAGCTAAACACATCTTATCGGTCGCGTCCAAATTGACCGCACGCATCGTCGTCATTGGCGTTAGATTATCCCTTTTTTTTTTCTTTTTGACGCGTTGATCGGTCGGATTTGTCCAAAATTGAACCAATAGTCTCCAGGTTCGCAAGAACAATTTAACAGACCTCGAAACTCTTACAATCTTACAGAGGCAGACGTTCCTATTCTGCGGTGTCGCGCTGATATTTTGTCAATTGTCGAACGGTCAGTACCAGTCGCCCCAGCAGGCTGCAATTTTGAGCGATGCAAGATATTTGGCTGGCGATGGAACGTTCGGAGCCGCATATTCGCAAGAAGACGGCGTGGAATTCAAAGAAGAAAGCGACGTCTATGGAAATCGACGCGGGTCTTACTCTTACGTCGATCCAAACGGTCAAAGGCGTACAGTGACATACACAGCTGGAAAAAATGGTTTTCAGGTATGCAAGAAGATATATTCTATAATATCGAATTCTTCGGGATTCCCCAACTAAATTTCCAGAAATGAAAAATTTGTTTTCGAAAACGTGACGTTGAAATTTCCAATCGGAAATTGTTTTCGTATAATTTTCCAGGCAACTGGTGATGGTATTCCAGTTCCACCCCCACAAGTGCCACCCCAGCCAGAATACGTGCCCTTACCACAATACAATCCACCGGATTATCAACCACCAAACTACAGTCCACCCGCGCAACAACCATATCAACGTCCGAGTCCACCGGTGTACGAACCGCAGCCGCAACCGCAACCGCGGCCGCAGCCACAGCCGCAACCCGTCTATCAACCCGAGCCTCGATATCCATACAGGCCTCAACCACCACCACCACCACCACCACCACCGCCGCCTCTAGAAATTGAACCTATACCCTCGTACAGTTCCCGGCCACGTTATCAACCCCCGTCTAGGCCGCTACCGCAGTACAACGCGATCACCACACCACCCCCTCGAAGATTTTATCCACCGGGAAAGCTCGACTTCAACAGGACACCCGACGGCTACTCCTACACCTTCAGCAAGAGTTAAATCTCGTTCACCGGGATTCGAAACGATATATTGCAAGAAAAAGAGAGAGTGAAAGCGTGAGTACGGATTCAGTTTCGGGAACGAAAATCGAGGGATTAGATTAGATCAGAAGCTAGCGTGGAAACGAATCACTTTACAACAAGTGAATCGAAGAACGATTTCTTTAATTATTTTCATTGTTGTTCCGACATCTTGATTAGTTGTTATTTATTGTCCCACTATTGCTCGCTTGGAATTAGTTGATTGATTTGTTTTCTTTTTCTTTTTCTTTTTTCTTTCTTTTTTTTTTTTTTTTGAAGAAACAATTTCTCGTTGAACAATACAATAATACGGTGCCTTGTGCACCTAAACGTACGAGCGATTCTCAAGGAACGATTAGTTGTCGTTATAATTATATGTATATCAAAACCTCGTATACTTTGCCTAATGTTATAAATTACAACTGCCATATCTTTAATCGTAAAAACTTAATTGTACGTTATTACTGTAGACACTTTTCGTATTCATAAATAACACGTGCGGAAGCTATCGAAAGTTGATTCGAATGCGCGGTCGTGTATTCGTAATTAAGAGATTGCGGGTAACTACAACTACATAGCTAGCCAGAGCTAGAGCCTTGTCCATGATCTTACCGCAAGGCTTTTGCCGCTACGAACGAGTTAAACTTCCTGTAAAAGGCAGCATACGCTTTACATAAATTTCGAAGGAAATGCAACGAATGTATTATGCTGGTTGGTTAGCCTCAATCAACATTGTTTTTCCATTCTTAAAGTTCTAGAAAGTGCAAACGACAACATAGACGTGTACACTTGGAATTTCCTTTTAGATATTTTCAATGTATTATAAATATGTAAATAAAACTACCGAGTCGCGTTGGAATTGAAAATGTTGGTAGACGAACGAATCATTTAATATCCGACGAACACCGATCGATGGGATTTTCAACATCGCATTGCTCGGCCGACGCCCTGCGTTTTGCATAGCGTTTTCCTTTGCAAATGCGAGCGCAGTCCCGCGCGCTTCGGGGTCACGATACTTTCATCGAGCAACCTTTCGCGTTCCCCACAGTATTGCGATAAACTTATGGGAAACTCACGACTTACGACTCACGACTCGCGATTCACGAGCGAAGATACATTATACGATTATACCATCGAGCGTATCCATATTCTGAAACTATTAAATGTTACGCAAGTCGATCTTTTCTTCTTGTTCTTTCCTTTTCAACTCCTGAAAATGTCTTGTCTTTCGAGAAGCTTCTGGCTCGATAAAGCGATAAAGCTGATAGCCCCCTAGGATTCGTTGTCTGGAGTCCAGACTCTTCTGGGCTTGAAACGAAACAAGTAACATTGCGTCGTTGGTTGGAAATTACACGTTTCCATCGACGTCGTTTGGCAACGGAAGGAGAGCGCTAGACAAAGGAACGATTATCGCATTATCTTGGCTTGCGTGTAATAGCCTTGCAACGGAACAGCAGTGAAAAATGCGGTTCTGCCAGACGCTAGCCCATAGCCCATAGTCCGTAGAGGTAATAGGGCGCGGCAAGGCAAACCAGAAACCAGCCGTATCGGAGCAGGAACTCGATAACCTTAGAGGTGGGCCGAAAGAAATGCATACCGTAACGTAACATTTCGCGTGACGCCGCGGTTGTCGTTTCGCTCGATCCGGGATTTAATTGACAGGCAACCGGGTGCAGCACCGGACGCAAGCAACGCGGCTGCAACCGTTACGCATACCTGTCTCGAGCCACCGATTCTCGTCCGTGTTACGCCTTACGCGCGGTCCTTGGCTCCCATTTCATCAGGATACGTTATCGTATCTGCTTTATCGGTTCGATAACGGCGTAGCATGTTTTCCATCGATAGAACCACGGAGAACGATCGTTTCTCCGACGCGACAAGCGATAATTTGACGCGGTCGAGACGGATCGCGAATTAAGCAGAAAGAACTCTTTACCAATCCTTTAGTAGCTTATATATTGTTCGACTGGGATTTTACAGGTGTACATTAATGGGAACAACATCTATGTGTGACTCTTGATAAATACAACCGGAGTTTGTGTCCGTCACGCTACAAATCGTTTAATACGTGTTCGATACAATTTTAACCACATATTATATTCGGTAGACTTTGTTCCTATACATACGGTAGACAGATATACAAAAACATTGTATCGTACAAAATAGTAGCAGTAGTATCACCAACGGTTTCGTTCCCACGGATTCTTCTCTCGCGTACGGCATCCGTCATTGACTTTCCATTTTCTTTCGGAACAAGAGTTTAAACGAAATCAAATTCGGATAAAAACACGAATAACTAGAAATAAAATTGTTTACCATAACAGAGCATTTATTTATAATTTCGTATTTTAGTCTACAATCGGACCACGATGGACTCGATCGCGTTATTTGTTTAAAACAGCCACAAAAGCAATCAGCATTCTCGGTGTAAATTTTCCTGTAAAAGCTACGTTTTATTTTTCTATTCGTTTAAAGTTAATCGCATAGACTATAGACGATTCGAAGCAATACGGTATTCAGGAATACTTTTCGCGATCGTCGATGAATAGGGAAACAAAAAAGGTTTATAGTCAACGATACACACCGTACTCGGAGATTCGTCGAAAAAGGAGAAATCAAGTGAAAACGCGACAGATGCGCGTTTACGTATGTACAAAATTAAGAAAAATATTATTGTTAACAAACGTGTTTCCGCAGAACTTTGCTCGCGTTTCTTTCTCTCTCTCTCCCTCTCACTCTCTCTCGCTCTCTCTCTCTCTCTCTCCCTCTCCTCCATTTTTTCATTAAAAAACCATTTTTCGTTTGTACCGTTTTGTCTCATTTTTCGTTCCGTCGAGAAATAATGAAAAGAGAACAGGGATGGCCAAGAAAGGAGGATAGCGAATGAAGCTTTTCGACAGAGAAAACAGAAGAATATGGGGGACTCGCGCGCAGCCGTACCGTGTCCGTATTCCGTATGCGTGTGTACTTCGAAACCAAATCAGTCGAAACGTTGTACTATGATCCAAGTTTTATTAAACAAATTAAATACAAAAAGTTTCCTGCATTTTGTCTTGCGTTATTCGCGAGTAGGACCGCGATTTGCAGTCGCTTCGTCTCAAAGTTTTCATAAATAATTAAAACGACAGGAGAAAAAGGGGCAAGGAATATAAATAAAAATAAAAATAAGAGAAGACAGGGGTGGCGTAGAAGAAGAAAGTTCAAGGCTTATCCACGTATATCTCTTTTTGTCTAGCTTTCTCTTTCTTGCTCGTTCTCCCGCTCTCTCGCTCTCTCACTCTCTCTCTCACACACACACACACACACACACACACTCTCTCTCTCTCTCTCACGCGCGTGCGCGCGCTTTTTCTTTTACTCTTAAAGAAACATTTTCTCACGCGTTCACAATTACATGAGCACTACGACAAATTGGATCGGTTTCGTAAAATTAAGGGAAGAAGAAAGGCTCGAACTTTTGCAATTCAAGACGAATCATTTTGCTCTTTTCTTCTCGAACGCCTTTTCCGTTCCTCTTCAACTGTTTGCTTTACCTTCGTTTCGATTGTTCTCCCAGCTCGAGCGGCTCAACGTTATTGCTCGTCGACTCGACACGCCAGTCGTTTAGATTTAGAAAACTGCTCGGATCGTCGATCCCCGCGACAGAGAAGGACGAAAAAGCGTTCGACCGATTCTTGTTTCGTTCTATTCGAACGATGATAGTACGTTGTAATTAAAGAGGTACGGAACCGCGTCGCTCCGCGAAGACATCGACAAACGTTCCATGGAACGAATCGTTTCCTTGAACTGTCGACGATACAAAAAGAAGGAAGATCTAAAATCGGTGTTGAAAGAAGAAACGCAAAGTGGTGGGTCGGGGGCACGACGATCGCCAATAATATTCGGACGGTGAAAGAGAAAAGAACGGAAAAAGGTGGGTAGTTTTTCTCGATCTACTCGTTTAGTTTCCTTTCTACTCTCGGATCACGAAAAAAGCTATCGCGTCGATGGAACGCTGGAGATACAATGATTTAAACAGTTTCTGCGAGAACGTTGGATTAAGAATATTTTAAAAGTCGTTAGGATATGTACAAAGAGATATTAATATGAATATTCGGTAAATGTCGGTGGGTCCAGGATGTACCGAGGAACGGGGCTACCATTTCGGAAGAGTAAGCACCCTTGATTCCCTGAAACACCACGAACGCGAGCCAAGGATCGACGCGATGTTCGAGGGTGTTTGCTGTTTTTTTCTTCTTTTGCTTTTCAGCTCAAGAGTAGTACGCGACGCGGTATCGACCGAAATCGGAATATCGGTGAGCAGTCTGTTCGGGGAAGCATAATTGGCCACGTTGACACGGCGACTGGGCGACTGGACGATTGAACGATTGGGCAAGATACAGTGGAATGTCGACGGTGGAAGGTTCGAGCACCGCGTCGATCCTTGAGATTTCTGTTCCGTTTTCGCGCGTCTTTCGACAGACCGTTTCGCAGGAGGAGACGCGCGTGCCTTCCGACGTTAGGCTCTCACTCCACATTGGTGACCGCATTCGTTCTTCCACACGCGAAACTCCCAATTTCCTTGATTCTCGCCGATAAAGGACTGGAGGCTTGTGCACACAAACGGACGAGAAATACGAGTCGAATCATTTTCGAACGTTCATACAAGATAAGATAGAGTCGAATGGACGAAGAGAAATGATATTATCTTCGACGATAAAACCAGCAGTGCGCACTACCTCCGCCTCATTGACGACCCGATCCTTCTCTCGGTGGTACGTCGTCTTGTCGATCGATCCGATTGTTCGTTCCGAATCCAGGACGGCGGACTACCGACCCTGCGCCACTAGCATCTCTCTCTCTCTCTTCCTTTTGCTCGAACAGCGCGGGTATACAATATAAGTGTATTCATATTTATATATTTATATAATATATTTATATAAAACTAAGAAGTACCGCGATACTGATAAAATTTCGGAAAATATGAGTTTCGACGAGTCGCCGTCGGAGCGTCCATCTTCGATCGGCGGCAGAGCGAATCGAGAATATCGAGATATATACATGCATATATATATATATATATATATATATATATATATATATATATATATGTACATATATATATCTCAATTATAGCCAGATCTAAAATTCGTTTCCGTTTATAGATACAGTAAAAATAAGTTGAGCATACGCGATGCAATATATAAGACTTTGCTTTTCGTCATCTCGTAAATATCCTGAAACGCTAATACCTTGTTGTATATCGATCTGCCGAAGATTTCGCGCGCACTGTTTCTTTCTCTCTCTTTCTCCCACACACACACACACGCACACACACACACTCTCTCTCTCTCTATCTATCTCTCATCGTTCAGCCTACACGCGCAATTAAACGTCCAACACTCACACTTACGACCGCTACACGCGCCGTAGCCGCCTTAATAAGAATTCCAAAAGTCCAGGAACAGTACTTTCGATCCCGTACCTATCTCGTAACGCCGCTCGTGTTAGTCTTTGAAAAATACTTTGTACTTGATCGCATCAACGGTAAAATTCAACACACATCGAAGTCATAAGAATCGGATCTCCCATAGATTACGAAGTTTCCATGAACGTGTTCGACGCACCGGTCAAACTGTAATCGTAAGCGAAATAAAACTGTTTCGAGCGCTCTGCCGGCTAGAACGCTCGTTCTTCCTGCGACAAAGGTAACAAAGAACGAAGCTCGGAAACGCGATGACTAAAACCTTAAAAACTCGCGACACCGGCAGACACACTGCGCATCGATTTAAAAGGGGGAAAAACGAAAGAACGGCCGATGTCGAATCCGTCGCATGAACGCGTCGCATCGGACGATTCGAGGTTCCTTTGGGATGCGTATCCGATCCGCTTTGCACTCGATTACGTCTCTGTCTCGCGTTATTCTTCCTCGCGGATTCTAGTCTACGATTAAACGCTACACTATTTACACCAAGTTATAATTAATTTACGGGGTTTGGGTGATGGTGGTTTAGGTGGGGGCGAGGGGCGTGGGGTGGGGTGGGGTGGGGGGGATTAGCCTAAAAAGTATATAATACAGGACTCGCCGTCGTTCGCACTCCCTGCGGCGATACGCGGTATATATAACATCTTTGGACTCGATTTATTACACATTTATATAGAATATTATTTTACGTCTGTTTCTTTCGCGTCCTAGTCCCCGCAAACCGCCGTCGTATACAACGGAAAAGTTCGCTATCAGTCCGATCGAAAAGTCGTCATTGTCTTTTCGCTATTTCCTCTCCTCATCGTAAGCCTTCAACGTACGTTCTGGCGGTTTTCTCTCGCGATTTTCTTTCCTATCCTGGCGGCCATAGCTCACGAGATTCTCGTTCGCTCGCGATCATGGAAGACGAGCACTCCATCTGCATTCGCATTTGTATCCGCATCCGCATCCGCATCCGGAAAGTTTCACGGAGTTCCGGGATCCTTCGATGCAAAAGCATCGAGAAACGCTGTGTGCGTATCGATCGTTCGTCCATGTGCCTTTCAACTTTGAACTTTGAAACCTTCCAACGAGTACCATCGTCTACGGGACGTTCGAGCAGCACGAGTTCCGCGACTTTATCTTCTCGCAAAGACAATTGCTTGGTCCGACAACGGCGGGATTTTCTTTGTTTCGTGGAAAGAGCAGGCTCGAAGTTTCGACGACTGGAACTGTTTGCGCGTCGTGGATCGATTAAACCGCCGATACCTGGGCGTCCTCGTCATCTGAAAAATTGAACGACCGTATTAGTTGCGTTACACGCGGAACTGCCACGCGCCTCGGACAGACCGTAGTCGTCTACCTCAGCCGAATCTTAACACTGACACCTGCGCATTCGTTGTTACAGAGATAAGAAAGGACTTACGGACGGTAACCTTCTTCCGTGCGAACATAGGGTCTGGTAAAAATCGTTATAGAGAAACAAGTATAGAAGCCAGAAATCGCAACAACTATTTCAAACTGTACACGGATGGAGAATATCCGTGCCATAGGTTGCTTCTGAAACGGTAGCCTCTTTAGAATATCATCAGGGAATAGAGTATCGCGGTACATATGCAACTATCGAGACGCTACGACTGTTTCAGTAGCAATCGGAATGGCACAATCCTCCGAAACAAATCGGTCTTTGGACTTTCGCTCAAGGGGTACCATTCCACGGCACGCCTTAGAAACGCTAATTGCAAAATTCATCTTCTAAGGTAATCGAAACGCTTCAAACTTAAACAAAAAAAAAAAAAAAAAGAAAAAGAAAAAGAAAAATAAAAAAAAATAAAATAAAACAAGACAAAGGAACTGAATTGTTGAAATGTGTCGTGCAAAATGAATACAAGCAAGCTCGGCATGCCCCTGGCAACGAGGAACAAAGAAGTGCTGAGGAGGGAAACTATATATATATATATATATATTTACGTATAAACAAGTGGACAAACAATTGCACTTGGTTGAAGATCGCAGGATAAACTGCAACAAGCTCCTTGCGGGTGCACGAACACCGATAAGTAACGTGTACGTATAACTCGCGTGAATGCAGAAAAGAATTTGGTCCACCGTAAGAATGCGTATTATGCGTGGAAGTGAGTGCGACGAACGATGCTCTCGACCGTACAGGCGGAAAATCGAAAATCGGAACACTTGGAAGGTGCGTTACGAAACAGGCATTTTGCGAAATGTACAAGTGGAGAATGCGGATGTGTCGTTATTTACATATTTTCCTGCGATTATCGGAGCATGTACATCGAGTAACAAACAACAACGGTCCGGTCCCTGCTCGAATCGTCCATACGTACATATCGTACCTACTCGAAATGGCACGGAAAGGTAGCTAGAAATTGAGGGTGTAACCGCGGCGTTCGATTTGAACGGAATAAAGCGGGCACCGTAGCGATGTCTCGACGATTCTCGATGTAGGAAGTAAGTTACAGCGCGACAGCTCGACAGACGGTAGACGCCGAACGATCGCTGTCGCGATATCGTCACGGTGAAAAATGTTATTGAAAACCAATTGCGGTCGAATAATTCGCCGGATGAGAACCAAATTAGAAGCGGAAATACAAAGAAAAACATCGATTCCACGTGGCGTGTAAGCGACAACAAACGAAATACCGCGATTAACATTTTTCTCCGTGCATCGACCGCACTTAGCGCCGAGATTGATACGGTTTCGACAGCTTTGTAATTAATTCGCGACTGCGACAGATCGAGGAACGTCGGCGAAGCAAGCACGGATATGTACAGGATCGTCGGTAATTTCGAAAAAGCTGATTCGAACAGAAATCAATTCGGTATCGCTCCCGTCGCTGGAGCGGTGGGGAGCGCAAGCCTCGAGAACCACAAATTTGATAAAAAGACGTATAAAATAGAAACGTGGTAAGATATTAGGTTGTATGTACGTAGCGATTGTGTTTGCTTTGTACCATCTTCGTGCTCGGTCCTGTAGGTCACACCTTCGTGGCTGTGCGCACGGCCAAGCCTGTGCAACTTTGCCATCTGTGCTGCGACTTTGTATGCGGGCGGCTGCCGACATTGAGCCCCTCCGACTCCTGGACGCATCGTCGTCATCGACGTCATGGTGGGTATGGTAGTCATCGTCGTTATAATTGTGCCTGGAGGAGGAAGTCCTGCCGCTACTCCGAGACCCACGCCTACCGCTAATCCCGTACAACCTGAAAACCCTCGACTCTTTCTCTCGATCTTTCTCTTCCTCTCTCTCTCTCTCTCTCTCTCTCTCTCTCTCTCTCTCTATATATATATATATATATATATATATATATATATATATATCGCACACCGCTCTTTCTAGCTCTCCGGCACATTACTCTTCTCCTGCTATCCTCCGCCAACTATCTACTCCATCGCCATTTCCGAGCGAATACGATCCGGTCGAGTACGAAATTGCCCCAATTAGTACAACCCCGTGTTGGATGACTCCACCGATCACCGTAGCTAGAGTCGCAAAATTCTCCCAGTTTTCGAGAAATATCAGAAAGATGAGAAAGATTGTTGATTTTCGAAGAGTGCTAATCGGAAATAGAGTCGGGACAATCTTGTAACGGTACCCATCGTACTCGCTTGGAACACCCGTTCGCAACGGATGAACGGGTTTCCGAGAAAACCGTACAACAAACACACTCGTTATTCGCTACTGGATCTGCCCAAGAAGAGGGAACCACAGAAAAAAAAACCAGTTAATATACCCTGAAAAGAAGCCCTCGTCTTTCGATAATTCTGACGAGTCACGACATCGCGAACGACGCACGACTGGGAACGCACACGATGCAACACACTTTGATACGCGCACAAGGCACAAGGCACACGCACAGACAGACACGGACACACACAGAGAGGCAGCAAGCGACGATACTCGCGTAGATCGTTAACGTGCACGCGTCAACTTTCATCGATGCAAGCAGTCTCGATACGAATCAAGCTTACGCGTTCGGCACACAAACACCAACGACACTTGGAACCCGACGCGCGTTGCCTCCGGCGATGCATACCGGCAATAACGCGAGACCGATCGGCATCTTCGACAAATACGTTTTGTCCGGTGAGACTGCGGCGGATTACCGGCGCCGCGCCGTACCGAAGAAACCCTTATAGTAAACTACATACTTTGAAACGTAGACCAAAAAAAAAAAAAAGTTAGTGATCTCTCAAAGATGAAAAAGGTAAAAAAGCGATCGATCGAACCATCACCTAGTCGGCAGTCGAAGGCATGCGGAGTGTTCCCCGGAAGCAACGCGATCGAACGAGCACATTCTGTGAAACGAAGCCAGCCCAGTTGCAGGAAAGAAACCGAAAAAGAAAGACAGGCCAAGACAAGACGGTCGCGGACTCACCTTGAGGATTTTGGGGTTGGTGATGGTGATGATCGTAATAATGTTGGTGGTGGTGGTGGTGATGATGATGATGATGATTATGGTTGTGATTCTGGTTGTGGTTCGCAGGAAGCGGAGGTAACACTGCTACCGCGTGAGGGAACGGAGGGGCACCGCCTCTCATAACAGACCCTGCACCACACACAGGCCACATACCAAATCGTGTTTTTCGTTTCTTTTCTTCTTTTTACAAAATGTACAATAGTTAGACCGTCGATGGGTAATCGACCGACTCTTGGATGGGTGAACAATGAGCGGGACGGACGGGAGGATGAGAAAAAATTTACCAAAAGAAAAAAAGAAAAAGAAAATAAAAAAAAAGTACAGACAAACAAAAAGAAGTCGATCAAGAAAGAACGGTATCGATATTATGTATTCCGGAAGAGAAACTCGAATGTTCGGGCGGGAGGGGGATTGATTGTTTCTGGAGTGCGTGCCGCGAGTGCGAAAAAGATCGCGAGAATCGGAACGATGTACGCGCGTGTATATGTATATTTACATATCTATGCGTATGCGTAAAGTGGCCGTTGCGCACAGAAGCGAGTTTCCGAAAAGAAGCTTTAAGCGGTCAATGTACCGAAGCAAATGTAACTCGGATGTATACAAGCGGCTATAAGCACGTTTACTTAGGCTCGACCAAACGATGACAAAGAAACTGCCGGGAACGACGACGATATCGTCCCGTCGCGTCGTCGGCTCCACGGAGACTCTTTCTGCGACTATCATGGACCATCGGGGACAAACGAGGGTGAAAGGTGGCCATGGGACATACGTACAATCTCTGCGATCGAGATCCCGAACGATTCAGGGAACACGAACTTGGCAAATAAATAATTAACGAAAGAAAACAAAAGATCGAATCTGGCAGGAGCGCGATTTACGCTTGTCGACGACCGTACAACAAATATCGCAACACCGTTTCAATCGGTCATTCGCGTTTACCGGCTACCAACGACAGTATCGTGCCACAAACCGCTACGATCAGATTAGAGAAATCCTGTCGAGAGAAGCGCGTAGACTCGATTAACGCTTATCCGACCAGCAAGAAGAATTATTCACGCAATTACTGTGTTCGATCGGGACGTTGGACGATGCGTGCTGCGCGTTTCAGAGCGGTACGTATAGCCATGTTTCGGAGCCATGCTTCTGGGATCGGTCGTGTTTCCCGTTTGACAAATACAGAGACAATCTTGAATAGCTTCTAGTTTACCTTTCGACGTCGGTATCCATAGATTTACGTATGTACGTCTCTAGAAACAAATATAAATGTTTACAATATAAGGAAGAATTCGATGAATTTCAAGATGAACGCGCTAATTCGCTTTGGAATGTGTCAGGGCTTTTTTACACGTGGCTCTCAACGCGCATGGATTCGAAGAAAATAGTCCAAGAAACGACGCGTTCGACGAGTATCGCGCGACCGGATCTAATAGGAAAGCAAAGCTGTCGATCCTGTCAACGTTTCCTTGGAGCGTGACCAAACGGGAAATACGACTTTTCCTAGTTCCATGGCTTGTTAACGTCGGATCGCTCCAGATTCTTTCTTTTCTCTACCTTCTTAGTCTACGATCTGCGGAGCGGACAAGGGTTAAGAAGAGAGGTATGAACGCGAGCTTGTGGATACGTTGGTGGGTTTTCTCTAGATCGGTACGTACCTTGCATGGCGGAGTGCCGTCTTTGCGGTGGCGGTGGACTGCCACCAGCTTCTACGCTGCTTCCACTGTGGCTGTCCAGCTGTGTACTATGACCACTGTCACTGCTCGTCACCGAACCTACGCACACGTCCCCAAGACACTTCTATCACTACAGATTCTATGCCCAGTTTCGCCCAGCTGCATCCTCTAACTGCTAGTTATCTAATTAATAGCCGAGATCATCGTCAAAACACATTGTCGCAGAGATCCGTGGCTCTTTCTCCCTCTCTCTCTCTCTCTCTCTCTCTCTCTCTCTCTCTCTCTCTCTGTCTTTTTTTCTTCTCGCATTCTCTGGCTCTAACGAATCAACCGATCAAAGATTCTCCGACGCGAAATAGCTCGCTTCGGTTCCATTTTCGAATTCGCGATGCACGCCTCCGATAGGATGGGATCGTCGCGTCGTGGGATTCTGTAAGCGATTATCGGCTACCTCTACCGGAAAAATTATGTTAAATCGAGGTTCGTACGAGTCTATCGAAACTTCTGGTTGCGGTAGGTTTAACAATACATTCGTTCGAATTGTTTCTAATTGTATTCTTTGATCGTACAAGCATGATAATTCTATCCAAAATTTGTACACACGAACGAACGAACTTATTATTATACCGAAACCAAAAGAAAAAGAGAAGTATAGTTCCTATAAATGAAACACGTTTGACAAGATTCCGTGTAGCTGTATATTCAACTATATCTTCTAGGCTATAATCGTTACTTAAGATTTAAAGAACTGTATATGGCGCACAAAAATTGCTATGCTAAATCGTTTAAAACAGCTTAACATCGACAGATTATAAATAATAAAATCGAATTTTCTAAATGGTATCGTAGAAGGTAATCATTCACGCATCCGTATGTCCCATGGAGGGTGATCTAAATTAAAGCCAGACGTGCTTCGCCCTAGGATCGGAACCGCGGTATACGTATACATATGCATACGTACATAAACACATACATAGATAGATAGACAGATAGACGTATATGTGTATGTATATGTATATGTATATGTATATGTATATGTTTATACGTGATGTACTTGGGACGATAATATTGATCGAAAAGAAGCGCGAGCTACGATAATCGGCGTACAAGATGCGTGTAAAAATGGAGAAGCTAAATATAACATGGAACATTTATGAATTGCGTAAACGGCTGTGCAGCGTGCAGAAAAAAATGAGAGAGTATCTGGTTGCCGACACCCGGCCAGGTGTAATGTCACGAGCAATGAAGGTGCACGAGGATGGCACTTCACGAGATGTGTCTGCTGATCGTCGTGTTCGCATTATATAACATAGCACGTTCAAAACTCAGAAATAACTAAAAAACGTAAAGAAGCGCACCGTGGGAGGTGTCGTTGTTTAAAGCTCCAGCAATATATATATATATAGATATAAATATAAATATAAATATAAATATAAATATAAATATAAATATAAATATAAATGTAAATACAAATATAGAGAAAATAAAGGTACACCGAGAGTATCCATTAGAATCCATTAGTGGAACATTCACGTATGTAAAGTGCGCGTCGAACCGATAGAGAGACACCATCTCGTATCGAACCATTTTGTTCGGTATGAAAATCGACGAACTCACCGCTGGTCAACGTTTTCCTTAAGGGTTGAAGATTGCTCAGGCTGGTCACGCTACTGCTCTCGGCGCTGAGATCGACGGGCGGCAATAAACTGGAAGGTGTATCGCTATGGGATCTCTCGTGCGTAGAAACGCGACTGCCAGAGCCTACTCTTCTGGGCGCGCCAGGACTCGGCTCTGGTCCGCTGGAATGCAAGGTTAATCCTGGCACTGGAAGCGGTGGTACGCAATGCTTCGGCTGGTACGGACGAGTCTTATGCTGGTCGGAGAGCGAAAGTATTTTCCTTACTGCTTGCGGTGACGCTGCACCAAACTTTGTACCTGCGTACGTCGAATAATTAAAACGAAACGAAACGAAACGAAACGAAACGAAAAGAGAGAAGGGGTCTCTTTCTTCTTAAATTTTAGACGCATAGAGTATACGATCGATTCTTACCCTGTATACTCTTTCTACCTTCGCTGGTGCTGCTAGTGCTACTCGTCGTGGACAGAGTAGGGGAAGGATGTCTTCTTCCTCTGCCCGCGCTTAGAGGTACCGCCGCAGCCACCGCGACCGCTCCCGCATGAGGTTCACAGTCGACGGATAGACCGTGTAATCGTTCCTCGTCCGTTATCACTTTCATGTTCGCGAGATAAGCCTTCACTCTCCTGACCATCTGCGCTTCCTCGAACATCTTCTTCGGGTTCGGCGCAGCGGTCGACTTCTTTCGCCTTTTCACGGTTGCAGTTTGTCCGCCTGGACAATGCAATACTGTTAGCGAAAATAAATCATGATATGTGTACTCTTGATCGTATTCGAACCGGTTAGCGTTGGGTTTACCTTGATTGCCAGTGGTCATTTGATTTAACGCGACCATGGCGGAACTAGGTGGTTGACCACCCCTTTCCAGCATTATCGACAAGTCGTAGGGGGAGGAACACATGCTTGTCAAAGATCTTACTTCTTTCGCGATCATTCGCAACTTTTCGAAATTGACTAAACCTTCCACTCTGGAATCGTTGCCGAGATGAATGAACGTCAAGTCCTTCTTCACCACGGGATAAAATGGGATCTGCGGAAGGAAAGAAACGTCGAATCAGACCACCGTCGGTTGTGGACCGTAAACAAGGCGAGAAGAGTGGCTCTCACTATGGGAGGTTGCGTTTGTTCGGATGCCACCAATTGTCGGTATTTGCTCATGTTGCGGCTGGGATCCATCAACTCCTGCAGATCGCTGAATAGCCTCTGATATTTATTTGGCAGTTTTTCCCAAGAAGCTCGTAATCTCGAAACAGCTCCGTGACCCAAACCGGACACGATCGCGAACATGGAGTTGAAATTTTTACATTCCTTGCATTGACCTGTGCGACGAAGACGACGAACATTGAACGATTCCAAAGTAAAATCAAGTGTTGTTCCTCGAGAAAATTTGATAAACGATTCGCAAACTACTCACGAGCTATTTTTATAAATTGCTTTATTATTTTACTACGTCGAACGAGGTTGTGTTCGGAACAAACTTCTGTCACAACCCAGAACATCTCTCTGTTGACTAGTTCTGCAAACTGCCTGAGCATAGGCACTCCGTATCTGCTTTTTAACTCGAACAAATCGTCCACGTACTCCGTAGATTCGATTTGTCTAAGATTAGAAATTTCCATGAAAATACGTGCTCTCGGTATTTCTAAGGAGAACCATGCAACTATTTCTATCGTTTTACCTGAATATACTGAAATCTTGTAACGTCAATTGAATGGCGACTTCAACCGCGTTCAATTGTAAGAAATGCACCTGAGATTCGCGAATCAGCTCAGGTGCTTGCTCGTCTGCTACGAGCGTCTCCGAGATACCGTTCGTTTTTAAATAATATCGTGAACTTAAACCGATCCTCTCCGCAAGATTTTGAAGCGGATCGGGTAACCTACGTTGCTTGATCATGCCACCGTCTCCGACGCTAACTTCGGCTAGGGAAAAGTTTGAACTGCTCTCGGTTATACCGAACTCTTGAAGAGCAAGCATTACCACCTAGAACGAAGTACATTGGCATAGAGCGGATAGCTTCGATCATCCGTCGATATACATATTCATATTGTATATATTCGGATAAATCTGTCTACCTCGTGCGCAGTCGTTTCCTTGTGAATGAGAAGATATTTACAAGTTTGATCAGCTTTGTAAACTTTTAAAACGTGTTCGGGATAGTCCGGCGCTCGTAAGTCATCGTAACAATACAACGACGTTAGATCAGGATTACTTTTCGAATGATAGAGATTGGTAGTGGTCTGCGAGAGACCGGTTCCCGGCGGTGTGTGAGGTGGTGCGAGGGTATCGTCTACTTGTACACCGTCGCTGTAACAAAAGATTACGCGTTTTACGATAATCCATTTCCGAAACTAGAATCTCACGACACCCTTCGCAACTTGAACTCACTTAATAGTATTCTTTGGCAGTATGTTCATTTTCATGAGTGCTTTTTGTAATCTCCTTTTCGGTCCAAGCGTCATGAACCCCTTATGTTCCTTTTTAGCGTCTTTGCACGGAGAGATGTTAGAGTCGGGAATTAATAACGGAACACCGCTCACTAGCGAGTTCAGTGGATTTACAGGGGTGATCGGATCACCGTGCGTGGACAACCTTGCACGCGGATCCGTTTGAAGTCTTGAAATTTCGGGTTTGTTTGCTCTTGCCCGCGGCCTCGGCGAATCGTCTGGCATCTGAAGCATTTCTTTAAACGCTACAACAGTAATTTATCGCTCGTATAAAAGAATTATAATAAGCAATTGTAGAGCGATTAAATAATGACCACATACCAAGTAAATTCGATTTCACGGTTATACTGAGGTGGGTAGAGCCCCTTAAAATTTCTAGAGCTCTCGCGTGACTCACGTGCTCGAAACTTTGTCCGTTTACTTCTAAAATTTGATCGCCTCGTTTCAAGCCAACATCCTCTGCTTTCGACTTTTTGTCGACCTTTGAGATAAAAATGCCAAAACCCCTTTCGTAACCGCCTAAAATACTAAAATTTAAAACTTCGTCCCTACTGGGTCTCGCCAATGTTACGTTCCGCGTTCTGGCCTTCGCTGCGCAGGCAATATTTAGTAACCTGTAATCGATGAAAAAGAAAAGAAATTGAAACGATAACGCTTCGACAACTTTAGCTTTAACTTGAACGTTTAAATAACGCGACGCCGCGTTAAACATACCTTTGCTGTCCCTGCATTTTCTCTCTTTCCAACCCAGTTTCAAAAGCTTCTAAAAATTCCATCATAGATGGATCGGTTTCAAAGTCTGTAAAATGATTATTTACCCAAAGAAGCACTACTCTGGCCACTCTGTCTCTGACTTGTGCTTGATCAAACCATTCTAACAATTGACTCGCAACTAATAGGGGACTATCGATAAATGTCCGATGAGTTAATAAGAAGTCTTCTATATAAGTGGGATCGGTAATACTGTTTTCTTCTATAAGTTGTAACATTAAACGTTCGGGAGTGCCACGGATAACAACATGACCCCTACGTGCTCCACCGTCCAGAGCACCCCTTAATTCTGTTACTAGAATGACTCTTCCATTCTCTTCGTGCCTCCTAGTATTCTCTTCGCCTTGATGTTGAATTCGAAAGTAATCTGCTTGCGTCACGCATACAAATTGGCAATCGTCGCATCTGAAAGGTGAATCGTATTTTTCTCGGTAATACTTTCTTCGATGGATTATTGATATTTTTGTTAGACGGAGCAAATTCGCAGAGCACAATACGTACTTTGTCCTCATAACACCTCTATGCAATAGTCTTTCCATAGTGGGCAAGATTCCGAAACTGTCGCCAAGATGCAATTGTTCGATTTCTCCGTTGCTATGCTCGATTTCCACAGCACCGTTGATAAGCACGCTCCAACTATCCAGTTCTTCCCCGTCGTTTAAAACTATCATACCAGCACGTTCCACCACGGCGAACACCATTACAGCGCACAGCGCTCTTCTTACCGCTAAAGTCATGTTCGTGAAGGCCTTTAACTGTTGCGTAAATTCTAACAGGGTCTCTATATCGTCTTCCGTTCTTTCCATAGGATCTTTCTCCAAGCACTCTCTGACCGGATCACGGACAGTCAGACTCTGAAAATAACGGCGGACAATGTTTATTTCAATCTTGGATTCAAGTTTAAAGTCGTATCCGAATCTTTGAACTAATTCTTACGTCCATGCTCTCCGCCAGATCCTCTTCTTCGTCGCTGTCCACTATGGATTCGACGAGCCCCGAAAGGTCAACGTCGTCCGGATCCGCATCCAACGAACTTTGCACAGACGTCATTGTATCCGAACCGCTGTACGCTGAACTCGTATCGCTGGAATGACTGCTCCTGTTAGACTTTTGGTAGAGTTCTGGCCTGCCGGTCAGGCCTTGAGAAAACTGCACAGAAAACAAATTTTATTGTACGTTTGATCGCAAGATATCCTATTGCCACGCAAATAAAAATATTTACATTTCGTTAAAATTACGTTAAAATTCCTACCAAAGGTGCTATCGGAAATTTTCTTTAGGGAGAGAAAAGAAAAAAAAACTACAGAACTAACGTGCAAGGAATCGAGGCATCTGAAGCCATCTATACATATATCGACATCGATCTGTCAATCGGCAGGAAGACGCTGGAAAGAAACCGGGACCGAGAATCATGTAGGACAAAAAACGCGAGTTCCACCGAGAGGAGCTCGTTTACGGAATACATAGCATGTACCAGGAATGGGCGTGATGGGTGTACAGACTCCGTTGGTATGTTAGGTTAGGTTTTCAGACATGACATCACACATGCAGCATCGAGCGAACAGAGGAGAGAGAGAGAGAGAGAGAGAGAGAGAGAGAGAGAGAGAGAGACAAAGAGAGAGACAGATATAGTGGCACCTAAGTAGTATGTGCATATCTAAACAAAAACACCATGACATCTGTCAAATCACGACAATCATCTGGTGGCGGTACGCCGCGATCGTTTACGGAAAACACGAACCGTCATCGGGAAATCTCGTGAACGAGGAAAGCATTCCGATAAACCAAGGCCATTTTGAGTCGCGGGAGATTGTCTGTCCAGACTCACTTGGTACATGCCGAAGGCGTCCATCCTACCCTCACCAATGGCACTTATTAGGGCACGTTTCGACGTCGTATCCTTTATCATGAAAAACAACGGAGAAAACGAATACTGTACGTCCACATTGTCGCACAATTTGATGTTTCACTAGGATCCGATCCGGTTCGATTCGGCTCGACTCGACTCGACTCGACTCGACTCGACTCGCGCAGGTCGCACCTTCTTGTTCGCGAGCGCATATGCGACCGTACACAGTACACACGCAGTGCGACGTGACCTTCTTCGTGTGTGCGTTTACGTAGCTCGTGGCGCGTCTGGTCCGGTCGTGTTCCGTCAGTCCCGTGTCGCGTCGTGTCGTATCGTGTCGTCTCGTGTCGTATGTAGTCGTAGGCCGTAGGCCGTCAGCTTGGCGGAGTAGCGTACATAGGACTGCCTCTCGTCCCTCCCCCACCCTTCGCCCAGTCACCGGCATTCCCTTCGAAAGCATCGAGTCACGTGACCCGACCGAGCGGCGAGCTTCAGGTCCGTCGCATCAGAGGGGGACGCACGTTGGGGGGCCCACCTGTAGCTTCTGACGGTGCCACTAACCAAACGTTTTTTTCTCGACAACACGACAAAATCTCTTCTCGAATTGTCTAGCCTGGTTCAACCGGCGCGACAGGCGCGTTCAGGCAATTGGAAAATTTTCAAAAATTTCACAGTATCTTGATCTCCCCGATACTGGACAGCGAATACAGGATTTTCTAGCAGTGGTCCATTTTATTGCGGAAATTGCAAGAACTATATGTACATATGTTCACTATGTAGATGTACTACGGCGATCCGATGGATCCGCGTGGATTCAATTTTCCCATGAATATTTATCGGCCGGAACAAGGACGACTACTCTCGATCGTTTCATCGACCCGTAATTCAGCGGGCCCGGCTACGAGGTCGGCAAGATTATGCAAAATATTCTAGTTGCATTCGGGTACACGATTTTCAGGGACGAACACCGCGTTGCATGGTCGGAACGCGAAGGAAAAGGACGATCGTGTGAATCAAGCTTAAGGAGTCGACGGTCGGTCAATCGTCAATCGGTGAACGATCGAGAGAGAAGGGAAATGCACGGAGAAGAGAGGTACCGGTCTGCTCAAAGCATCCAACAGCGGATGGTAACTGCTCAAAGGCCACTGGCCGACCCGACGGATGATTTATACGACCCGTTATGTCGTGCCCTCACTTTTCCTTTTGTCCTGCTCCGCAGACTTTCCAAATTGCCTCTCCCATTCAGTTTCTTCCTACTCGGCGGAGAGACAGAGGCAGAGACAGAGACAGAGACAGAGACAGAGACCGAGGCAGAGCGCGGCCGGCATACCAGTGCATGCAACCAATATGCATTCCAGAGACTCGTTAGGGGACTTCGGTAGATCATCTTACCCGCGCAAGCTGCGTTTCGAAGAACCGAATCGAACCGTGAAACAACGAAATTTCCGTACGATTTGTGTTACAGAATTGGGTCGAGGCATAAGCGGACTTGCGGCAAGCGCAGCTTTTGTATATTTATAGCAAACGCATCCGTGTCGCGCGCAACAAAACGAAAACTTGAATCGAGTCAACGTAAATCGGATGAAATTACACGTAGCGCGCGTTCCAATGTTTCGTTCAAAATTTCAAACACGTGTCACGGAACACGAAGCTTGGTCAAGAGTTTCAGAAACTGACGCAAAATGTGTCGTCAACGAAACGCGTATTGTGTGGTCGGAAGAGAAAGAAAAAAATGAATTTTCTCCGACGGTACATGCGTGCAAATCGCGTTCCACTGTGCGTTCTACTTTCGACCGAAGGAAAACCTTTCTCGTTTCACGACGCCTGCTATTTACTTGTCCACTCAGGAAAATTTCCCTATGTGCACGTCGATGTAAATAAGAAAATTCACGGACTGATAAAACTTCTCTCTTCGTTGGCGAGCACGTTGATGCATTTGAAATGCATGAGAAAGTGCAACGAGGTAGAGACTGCTTTAAAACTTCTACGACTCTATGCATTCAACGTCAGCTCCATTTCTCTCTCTCTCTCTCTCTCTCTCTCTCTCTCTCTCTCTCTCTCCCGCTCTCTTTTTCTTCTTCTATTCGCATTTCATCCGACGCGAAGCACGTGGGTGTCTCCTGTATACGTCACGGATCGAACACGTTTAACTTTCATTCGCTTCGTCCGATGGTACGATATTGTACTACGAGATGCGATTTGATTGAAATACATACGTAGATCGTCGCGAGACAGGGCCCGTGTTAAACCTTGCGTGTCCCTTATTTGTCCAACTTACGATAGAAAAATAACGCGTCTATTCGAGAACGAGATTACGCGCGCGGACAGCAACGGGCGAATACGACAAACTAGACTCGAAAATGCATCTATTTATGACTCGTTCTCAAAGTGCAGGAATTCGGGTCGAAAAAGGGATGGTTAGGGTGAGCGGGGACGAAAATACGGGCCGAAGGACCGAACCGTTCGGTTTCTGGCTGCACAGAAAGAGTTCGACGAAAACAGATGTTTACCGTGTCATCGAAGACCAGGTTGACCTGTCGATGGTCGGTTATGGGATGGGGGTGCGGTGGTCGATGCATCCTTCCTCCGTGTACTTCCGGATAGTCGATCTGCAACACGAACGAAAAGCACGATTATTACGCGCCGCTTACAATTTCACATTTTCCCATAAAAGCTCTCGATATGCCGCGTACGAATCACGTGCTAGGCCGATAATTTAATCGATGCGACGTGGCGCCTGCATTTTCTATTTCGCGGTGACCTTTCGCCTTTTCTGGCTCACGAAGCACCGCGATGGACAACCTTTTGTAACCTTAAAAGTCCCCTACAAGTTTTTCGTTAATTAACCATTACTCAAGGGCCGTGCCGCTGCCAGCCAATAACGTCGATATTAAACAGGGGGAATAACTACAATTACGATCGACCTAAAAAACCTGCTGTGCTCGGCGTCTAATTTGCTACTCTTTAATCCGAATAGCATATTCGGACCGCATTTTCATTCGATCGTTTCACTATAAAGTGTTATAGTAAGTCACAAGTATTTCCGAATGGCATACGCGCGAGATCGGCGAAGACTCGTGCCGTGCCGTGCCGTGCCGTGCCGTGCCGTGCCGTGCCATGCCGCGTGTCGTATGGAACAGACGACATCGTGTTCATAATCTAATTCGGTCCCACCTGCAGTTGCGCTCGACTTCTGCAGCTGCGTCAATGTGCGTGTGATAAAAAAGGAGAGAGAGAGAGAGAGAGAGAGAGAGAGAGAGAGAGAACGCATGGGAGACAACGAGATGAGTGCGGCACGCGGGCCGGAACCTGTAGGCCGGACTTCCGGTAGATACGCCGGTTATACTCGCCATTCACAGGACCGCTCCCTCGCGACTCGATTGTTAGAAGCGAATATTTAGCCAATTTCGGGATAAAAGTTCAACTTCCACCGGTCGACGGTAGACCGATTCGATTTGGAGTCGGCGTATCGTGATCGAACGATGCGACACGCGACAAAAATAGTGCTCGACGTACCGGAAATTGACAGGCATCGTGCTCGAATATTACAAGGTCCGTGTGTACGATGCCTCTACCAGGCTTTATACAAGAACCAAAAATCACCGAGGTTTTTTCAAATTTGAACCAAAGTTGACAAGCATGTAAAGCACGCGCGTCCAAGACTCTGTTTTTTTTTACATTTGTTCGTTATTCAGAATTATCTATTATGTTGTATCGTAGCGTAGAGTGTAGAGTGTAGAGTGTGGAGGTTCGCACA
Source organism: Halictus rubicundus (assembly GCF_050948215.1). NCBI lineage: Eukaryota > Metazoa > Arthropoda > Insecta > Hymenoptera > Halictidae > Halictus > Halictus rubicundus. Next base: position 12,102,613 of record NC_135162.1, on the reverse strand, counting down.
CTCGTGTGTTCGTTGTTGACAGAATTTGAATCGCGCGGTCACGAAACGCGTCTTCGTGACGCAACCGGTAAACGATTACCAGGTAAAAATCTGCGATCGCGTGTCTTTCGTTGCGTAATCCACAGTTTACAAACAATCGATTTGGCCAACGACGACACCGATCGCTACCGTTGCTTGCCACTTGCCACTTGCCACGGAACCGCGAACCCATGGTACTTTTACCGGCATGCGACTTTTCGCAATTAGCAATCGCTGACCCTGACATTGCATCGAGGAATATGTCGACCGTTTCGGGACACTTTACGAGAGCGAAATCCTCCTGTTCGATTTACCTGCCGATTTTAATGAAATTTACTTATGGCAGCGTAAATCGCAACGATCGGCGCGGCGAACGGTGGGGGTGGTTCCAGAATCGCGAGATTCGTGCGAAAATTTCATCGAGTTCGTATTTTGCGGGACGATTGCCAATGGATTCCTCCATAACAAACTATCGACGTATCTCCTCGCATTGCTTCCTCTTTATCTTCTGGCCGTCCTCGTTGTACATGCTCCGTGTATATTCGTGCTCTGCGTGGGCCCTTCGACTCCGCGTGGGCGATCGCATACGGTACACGGTATACGGTGCACAGTATACACGGTATACACAAGACAGTGTACGTGCACGCATACGCGCGCGTGCATCGTGCCGTTCTCCACTGCGCGATAACACCGAGGACGTTTTTACCACGAAATCGAGAGCGACCCGTTCCATTTCGTTTTCAATAAACCCTAACGACCGCGGGATTGGGTTATCGCTAGTGTATCGGCTATCGATTCCTACGGATAACCGTACAAACTTTCGTTTTCTTTTCCGTCGCCGTCGACGACGGGCCTAATTATAATCGTGTACGAGTTCTTTTCCGACTAAACTGGTTTGCGCGCGTTCTACCTGCGCGTTTCAACGTTATCGTACATACGTATATTCTCGACAACTTTTTACAGATGGAAATCTGTCTGTTCGTTTTCCGATCGACAAAGAGTCGCCCCTCGTTCGTTTGTTTCCTGGACTGGCGCGCGACGCGGCGATCGAGAAAACCGAGCGGTACACGAGATACGAAACGAGGCAGCTATGATAGATAGCGGATCAAAGAATTTCCTTAATTACGAAAGACGTTGTTTTACCTCGTTGGACACGATCGATAAGGGCCGGGGCGTGCCGGGCCAGCTTCTCGACAACGAACGACCTTTCCTCTTCCTAGCGACGACCCGAGCTCGTCCGCTCCGATTCATGTGTTTCAACATCTTGACGAATCGAAGATTCTTCAGGCGTCTCTCGGCAGACTCGTCGGACCACTGTATCCCGGTCCCATCGTCCGTCGTTCGTGGTACACTCGCGATCAGAACTCGGAGAAACCGGGCTTTGTCCTCTGTTCTCCTCTCGTTATTCGGAACACCGACTTTTCTCAAGTATCGTACACCGTCTACCGTAAACTGTTATCGCACCGACACCAAAAGTCCAGAATTCGACGTTAGAACAGGTTCGACGATCGCAGAAACACTTCGCTCCGTACTAGAAGAATCACAATTGGTTCGATCGAACGGAGAACGAAATCATCCGAAACTATCGATTCCGCCGAATCGCCCTTTCACGTAGATACTTTCACGCGGTTTCTCGATTTTAACGTGGATCGACTCGCCGCTATCACCGTCGTATACCTACGCGTACTTTTGCTCGCTTCGGTCGCGGAACGGAACGGAACGGAACGGAACGGAACGTGTCGAAAGTAAAACTTTCCCAGAGACAATCTGTCCTCCTTTGAACGGTACGCTTTGAATAGGACGCGTCGCGTCACCGATGAATCGCCGATAGACCGTCGATAGCCGATACACCAGCATCGACGATCGCGCGTAGATCCCAAGAGCTGGGCGAGCGTGTCGAGCTCGTCGAGGATAAAAGATCGCAGGACTTTCCCCGAATGGAACACCGGATGGCGCCGACAGGCTGGACGACGGAGGATCTAGCGCTCCGTCTGCGTCTGGAGAACATCGCGCGCGCGGGTCACGATAAAACTGAATCGTGAACGATCCTCGGGGGCCAAAGAGTGACTCGACTGGTCGTCACGTGACTACGCACGCAGTGACGTAGGATATCGTTACAACGGTGTTCGCCTGTTCGCTCGTTCGCTCGTTCGCTGACAGATCGTGCGCGAGTAAAATGGAGCATGGTTTAAATGCTGACCGAAACCACGGTGACCACTCGGTAGAACTGCTATACGATTAGTTTTTTTTTTTTTCTTCTATTTTTCTCTCTTTGTAATACAACATTCTTGTCTTTTTTTAACCTCGAATGCCTTCCAATAATATGCTCCTCCGTTTTCTGTAAATACATCGATATACGTGCCTGATAATATAATATTAATTGTCGTAGCCGTAGGAGCGTCCAGAACGAGCATTCCCAACGAGAGAGACCCGAGTTACTTTCGCTTACGTAAGTAACGTTCGTCGAGAAAAATTACTTTTCCGAAATAACAGCGGGGATCTATATTTGTACCGATCCTATGCGCGAAATTCGGAACGTCTAGCGAAGCCCGAGTCTCCCGAAACATGAAAACATTTTGGTATTTCGACGGCTTACTTATCGTTGCGTCGGTAGACGCGCGTTCGTTCTCTCCGCACCTGCCCTCGAACACGTTATCGTTATATTTTCGAAAGTGTTCGCAAAATTGACGGTACGTTGTTACGTTCCAAATGCATACATACTGCGACAAAAAGGAAAGTGTGCGAGAAGTACGTATAATTTTTGTAGAATGGCCGCAACCTATCCTTACAGACCCGAAACACGTTCTTACAAAATTCTAGCTGCTTGTGATTTTTACGAGGACCGGGAGTCGTAACACATGGTCGAACACGTGTCGTAGAAAGCGACGACGACGCCGCCATAACGTCGCCGTTTATCCGAGAAAAATTTAGGACTCGGGCCGAAACTGAAAAATGGCGACCGAACCACTTGCCAGATCGCGCTCTCGACCTCTCGTCGAGAGCTTCGGTGACGAGATTTCAGCCTACCGCCTCGAAAGAGGAAGCCGACGTTCAATATTTAATTTTCGAACTTTGATTTTCTCTGCTTGTAAAACCAACATTTTGATCCGTGATATTATCGACTATTTTGCCTCGCGTATATGGCAACGATCAGACGTTGATCCGCAGGAGTGACAAAGGGTATCGATCGGATTATACATATAGTTATGATTATGGGCTGGATAACGATGTTAAGCCGCTCTAAAGGAATAATTACAGGGATGGATATCGCGAACATTTACATTCGCGCGCACGCTGTCGGAACCGTTGTTTATTCGGTGAACGTGCATACGAACCCGATTCTCTAGGACTCTACGAAATAACGAAAGCGTCGACAAACCGGAAAGACTGTTTAAACGGTAAATAAAATCAGTGCGATTCTAAGTTGCCTCGATCGCGAGGCAATAGACCCGGTTCGATGCTCGAAACCACAGATAAATCCCAGAAGCAATTCCCAGAGAAATTAACCCGCCCACATAAGGGTGAACGAGACAATCAAGATCGAATCGAGCGAACAGCTCGCCGGCCGATCACGAAAAACGTGCGCCAGAGAAAAATTCCTCCGTGGTCGTGGCCACGGCCGGGAGAAGGGTGGAGCAGTCCTCGCGAAAAAATCTCGTCAAACGTTTACACGGCAATGTTGAGCGGCGACCGAACGAAGGCGGAGACAAAAATTGTTAAAACGAATAATCTAAAAGAAGAGAAAATCTAGGGACGAATGCAGTCGCACGAACTGTCTTCGGAGGCTGCGGATTACGAGGATTTGTACGGTCGCTACACGGATGTACGAGCTAAAAATTTCCTCCGGCTGGACCTCCACGGGCAAACGACGGAGGGCTGGCGACGCACGACCCACGACGCGGAGCACACGCGTATTCAAACGCGTTTCTCCGGCGAGCGCGGCGCGGCGCGGCGCCCGTCTACTTTATTTTCGGTTCTTCCTGCGGTCCCTCGTCTCGTCTCGGCACCATTGGCGTCACGCGACCGACCAACGAAAAACTCGTCGCAAGAAACACCCGTGAAATTCCGTTCCCGACGCGTCGCGCCAACGCAACGCAACGCAACGAACGTAAAGTTCTCGAGATCCGCTCGAGTGCAAATTGAACGAGCGTGCGGCGCAGCCGTTACCGAGGCCGTACACTGAAGACAAAAGTCGAAAAATTGATTGTTCGACGTTTCATCGATCGTTGGCTTCTTTTCGGTTCTCGGCTGCCGTTAACGTTATTCTCGTTCAGAAACGGATTCTCTTGTCTTTGAGTAGAAACGCTGTTATCCGATTATTACGCAACTTTAACTATAGTTATTCGACTAATCGGTGGCAATAGTAGCAAGCGTAATTATACGATCGGTTGTTTTCATATTAGAGTCTACCGTGTGTACAAATATAGCGCGGTGAATCGTGTTGTTACTAGGGCTCGTGACATGCAGTTACATGATCGTCAACCTTATGACCATGATTCACTGCATCGTATTCTACACTATCGTACGTACGCTCTGACAGTAGATACCGCGCGATCGTTTCATACGTATATTCTATATCGAATAACGTTCGAATACCGTTCTAATCTAGCGGTTCTAGACATTCGCCGGGCGCATTGGCAAACGCGAAACGACCGATTCAACTTTAATTCGAAGAAAACAAAGACCGGTTGTTCCATCAACCGTTAACCGGGATAACTATTCTAAATTTACTTTTCGCGCTTCGCTTTACAATGACTACGGTCGAATAGCAACCATAACGCGAACGGAGATAACCCGAAAGAACCTTGAAGGAAAGATGAAACTACTCCCACCGCAGTTGATCGTAAGAAAAATTTGTATTCGATGGAACACGAATTGCGATTTCTTTGAAGAAATTCGATGTTTACCGTGACACCGAGACTGTTATGGAAAGTTTCTTGTACGATTCAAGTCGGATACGAATGCGTTGAATCGTTTTCTCCGATTAAGAGGTCAAACCGTTTAATTCTATTGCGTTCTACGACGATTAATAGATATATGTACGTCGAATCCACGGTCTAACAACAACACGACGCGACGCGACACTTTCGATTCATAAGCGGGCCGCGCGTGGCCAACGAGCGGATCGTTCGGAAAATCGATGGAAGAACCCTATTACGATGTTTCGTCTACACGGATCGACAGACGAAACGAGACTGGCGCTGCTCGCGTCTCCTATACCGACGATAAGCTTGCTATCTTCTTCACGGATGTTAATTTTTCATATTTTTTTCACCGTGTCACGCGCACCAACACGCATCGTTGGACGGATCGTGTAACCAAGACGTCTCTATCTTGCGTGCTAAGTGGTACGGCGACGCGACATACGAACGATCCAGCGCAGAAATTCTTGGACAAACGGATCAATTTTACGTAGAGTTAACAAAGCCAGTCTGTGCAACAATGCACGATAGTCCTTAATTACTACCCCCATCGCAGAATGTCATCGTCGATGTCCAAGAGAGAGAGAGAGAGAGAGAGAGAGAGAGAGAGAGAGAGAGAGAGAGAAAAGAGAAAGATCACTGTTTGTTATTGGTAATGCGTGTCGTTTCGTGTCCTCTTTTGATAACAAAACACAAACACCATGGCATTATTTAGCCTCGTTTTATTTCTTTCATAAACACAGGTTACGCACACGCGTCACGCTGCTACTCTGACACGCGTACGCGAACGTGGACGAGTATGAATAGAAAGTTGAAAATTTGATTTATACACGCGCACTTAGGCAGGTACGCGTTGCCACCTGCCGTCGCGGAATCGATCGAGACTCGATAGTATACGTGTAGGTATCGGATACCTGTTTACACGCGAGCGTCACACGACTATTCGACGCTCCTGTTCATTTATACGCGTAGTACGTTTACTGCCGACGAAAAACCGATGCGTAAGATTTTGCCACTCAAGACCGATAGTCTGAAAGACGTTTCTCTGTCTAGCGTCTAGAAATAAAATGACCTAAAGTTTTGTTAAACGCGTAGGATCGATCGAACGAAATCAGTGTTCCGGATAGTTTCCCGCGATGCCAAGGAAACCTTGACGCGTCCTATTCAGCTTCGCATGGAGAACCCTCGTGAATGGCGGATAGAGCACAGAGCGCAATGGCACAGGCAATCTTTAATGTGTATTATGCGACGGTCGAAGCGTAGCCTATAATCGGTCGAGCGTGCTGCGATAGTATTGGTCTATTCCGTTCGATGCATCGTGTCGATGTGTCGGTGTATCGGCTGCACAGGTTCTGTTGGACGTGGTGCGACGCGACGCGACGCGACGCGTGACGGTGAGCCGCAGGTGTATCGAGAGAGTCTCGTGCACCGAGGAAAAAGATCTGGGTCGAGCGTGTACGCTTCATCGGCGTTCTCGTTGCCGCAACGGAATGTTAAATGCGTCGTTTTTATTGTTAAAACGATTGCGAAATCTTCGCGTTGCACCGCGTTATTCACCAAACGCGACGCGCAAATATCGGAGAAAGCTCGGGGTAACGATTCCTGCTCGATTTTCGATAAAAGTCTTCGACAAGGGCTGCTTCGGACTTTGGACGATAAGTCCTCTATGTCCGCGACAAACGTAAACTCGTGGCTTCGGATCGCGAGAAGTTACATCGATCGAAAATCATGCGATACCGGTATGCATAAAAAGTCGCTCGAACTCGAATAATATTGGGTCCTTACGAGTGAAAGGGTTGACGTCGTCGACGAGGCATAGTGCAAATTTCTTGTCGCGAGCGAGCGTAATAGTTAATTAAAGGCTTAAGAAACTGGAAAGTGACTGTGAGATTTCGTTCCTGTGCACCGGTAGAATGAAGCAAGCAATGCAGGTTTTATTAATTCGTTGAACCATTCGGAACCAGTTTCTCCGAATATATTTATTTATGATAAACCATTCCGTTTCTCGTTCGACTCGAGGTTATTATACGCGACATTAATTATAGATCGCTTCTCGCGAGTGATTCACGCATTAGAAGGAAAATGCTCCGCTTCTCGGTAAGTTGACGAAAAAGTACGGTTTCCTTCTAGGACCGGTTCCAGTTCTTCCGGCGAATTACTTGAAATATATCCGGAAATCATGCGGCCCAAGTTCCGGATTATTCACGTTGTTCCGTTGTTCCGTTAACCTTGTAACAAACGTAATAAATTCTTCCCGACTATTTTAAAATCTGTTTCTTCCTTAAGCTCGAAAGCGTGAAAACACTGATGTGATTAGATAGTTAATTTTGCACCACCGTTTACCGAATCATCGAAGAAAATGCATCGTCCCGTTGATCGTCGAATCCATTGGCAGCAAAACGCGTGGCCATCGTTGATCGAAGTAAGAAAAACAAAGAGGGAGAGAGAGAGAGAGAGAGAGAGAGAGAGAGAGAGAGAGAGAGAGAGAGAGAGAGAAATCCGAGGAATACCTTCGCCGCGACACAGGCATACTACATTTTTGTCTGGCCAGGCGATTTATTTTAAGAGCGAACTTCTGCCAGCTCCTTAACTTTCTTTTCCCTCTTTCCATTCCGCAGAAAGCAGAAAGCAGAAAGCAGAAAGTCAACGTGGCGCGGCTCACCGTTGCCACTTGCGAGTGTTTTTGCGCGCAAACCTTTGGACGAGGGTTGTCGCATCCACAGGGACCATTAACCATATGGAATTATAAGCCGTATGCGCATTTCGTGCAGTATGTCGCTCGCTACGAGCGAGACACGTTAAATCAACCGAGGACGACTCGCATAATTGATGCGCGACAACCAACCGAGAGATTCGCTGTTCGCCGGGGCTCCTTTTACTTTCGACGACCTGCTTCGACTCGCGAAAAATGCCGGATCGTCGCTTTTTAAACAAACGACGAGGAAAATAAAATGCGCAAAGCGGTTTAGCAATTTTCCATTTGGTCGTTCGTTGTCGATTGAAAATTGGGGTCGTTTCGCTCGAGAGTCTTCTTCTAGATTCTAGATTCTAAAGTCAAATCGGATTCGTCACGGAGTCAATTTTATGCGAGTTTCCTTCAAGGAGAGATGCTCGTCGCGATTTCTTGACCGTGAACGCTTACGCACGACGGATGTGGCGATGCGCGCTTAGCTTCTCCCTTACGCGTAAACACACTGTACTCTATACACAGTGCGCAGCAAACATGCAACGTGCACCACACGTTTTCCACGCGACACGAAACTCGCCCATTGATGCGTCGAGGATGAACGGGCTCGTTTTTAGCGAACGCGGAGCCCCCAATATACGCTGTTAATCGAGATTGGTCCGACCTCTTAATGGGATAATTTCCATCGATTCTCTTTGTTCTTACCTCTTGTTGCTCCTTGCGCTCGGAGGCTCTCGTAACCGAACGTTCAACGACAAATAGGAGAACGTTTCATCGAGCGATACGCGATTTGAACAAATTATTCCGCGAGATCCGGTCCAGAGACGATGACGATGACGTTACAGCTAGGCGCCCGACGTCGATTCATCAGCGGCGATAAGCTTCTTGAAAAATGCATCTGTCGCGTCGCATCGTCGCGTTGCGGTCGGCTCGCATCGAAGGATAAAGCAAGCATACCCGTTACGCAATTAGGGCCCGCATCCTGCACAACGATCTACTTAAATCGTCTCGGGTTTCTTCTTATTAACGGTCCGACATAACGCTGACACGGCTCTCGCCGAAGAATCCGCGACGGCGAATCGCCAAGAAGAGAATTCATTTTTCACCTGGTCTCGATCGACTCCTATCATCGGATACCCGACCTCGAGACACCATTGCGTATCGGGGGCATCGGGACGTTCGAAACGTTCGTAGCTGAATCAAAGTTCCCGCTTGTATCGTAGAATATAATAGCGAAATGCCGCGCGCGTTTTCGTTTGCAGCGGAAGCGGAGAATAATTTCCCGCTTAAATCTTCGATATAATGTATTCGAACTTGAAAATTTCATTTTCGTTCGACTATTCGCTGGGATAAATCGGCGAGCTCTTCGAAGAAGAAACAAAGGAGGCAAACCTCCGAATGCGCAGCAACGATTTGTTATGAATCAACTGCTGACGCGATGCAACGTGTTAAGTATCCAACGGATGTGATCCAGTTTATAAATCATTGTTGTCGTTCGCGAAAGAATAAAAGCACACTCGATGACTCGTACCAAATTAACAAATTCCGCGTCGCGATCGAGCATTGTTGCAATACGTATTGTACTCCGTTTGTATGAAAATATTATGAAACGCTCGTCGACAAATGTACATACGTGTAACGCATGACCCGCGCGCAGAATTTACTTTTTCAATTTAAACAAGGGTTTAGCTCTACGCAAATTCTCTAGTTTCCATTTATCGCGGTCTTTCGTTTGCGACTCGCGCAATGGAAAAATAACAGATTCCCATTGTGTCGCATCGGCTAATTACAGCAAGGTATACAATTTGCATAATCCGCGAAAGGAAGACACCTTCGATTTGCATTTCGGACACTTCTGCGGGCGAAACATCGAAACGAAATCAACAGCCTGCTGTCGTAAAACACTTCGGGAACCGACGAGTGCTTTTGACGTCAGGATATTAACGAGGAATAATTGTAAGCGGATCTCTATCGTGGAAAGTAATTTACATGAATTTTTCGCTACCGTCGAACGCTGGCCAAACTTTAATCGAAATTGTCCCCGGGGAACGAGAACCATCGCGTTTTAACGTGGAAGTAAAAGAATAGAAAATTATCGCCGTAATAAGCCATTGAAAGTAAGGTCGCGTTTGCATAGCACAAACTATACACAAAGCGTAGGTACGCGATGCGATTAATCTAGAAATCAGAATGACGTGGAAATTGTGAAAGAAGAGGGAAAAGGTGTAACAGATCGGTGAAGGGGTAAGCTCTTTCGTCGTTAAAAGAGCCGAATGGATCATTGGAAAATACTCTCGAACGCATTTCCGAAAAGCGCGAAAGTAAATCGCATAGGAAGATTAGCGAAAGCCTGTCGGATCTACGGTCTCTTTCTCGCATGCGCGCGCTTACGGTCACGCCATTTCCTTCTATCCTCCTCGACATTTTTCATTCCCGGTTCGCTTCGAAGCCCCGCGGAATAATAACGTTTGCGCACCGTTAATATTCGCAGGCGGAGAGTTTACGAGAATGATTCGTTTTCATTTAAGGATTTGCATTCGCGTCGACGGTACTCGCACCAACCGGGGATGAAACGAAACGGGAGAACAGAGTTCGACATTTTCTGGTATGTACCGCGAAACTTGCTTTAATCCACTACCTATAATTCGCGAACAACGATGCGCATGTAAGCACGGGCAAACTTTTCTTTCGCAAAACCGTAATAACATATTATGATATTATATTATCGTTAGATTTCGCTTAAATCGTACCAAACTGGCACCGATCGCTGGCGCATATCCGGACAAGCCGAACAGTTAATCGAAGCGCCCACATCAAATTTGTCATCAAATCCGTGACCAAGATGAAAGCCGATCCGATCGATAAGGGATGCGGCGATAAACTTTTACGTCACGGAACAAATAATAACGTTTTCGAGTGGCGCAGTCCGCTGACACGGCTATCGCCGTTTGCAAGTGTATCAAATATCCGTTTCGATATAAATTTTCTCTCGATTTCCACGATTCGCAACGAGCACGCTGATGGACACCGAATATCCGATGCAAAACCAGAGGATAAACTGAAACGGCTCGGGGCGTACCGTCAAATCAAAACGAAATAGAAACGTAACGCTTCGGTATATCTACGACCGATTGCCGTTCGAAAACAAATTTTCCGAAGACAAAGCCGATGCAATACGTCGTATTTAGTTTTGGATAAGGAAGATTACGTGGTTCCACAAAGCGCGAAGAGCAATTAAACGGAAGCGCAATTATCGTCATTGGAATTTTCTTTCTGTCGATGCCTGCCTGTCGACGTCCGTCGACACTGGTACGCTTCGATACATATCCTAGCGATAGATAACCGTATACATATTTACGCGGTATATATCGAATATATTCTAGAAGCTGAATGAATTTCCGCATAATCCGTCATTGGAACTCGAATCCAAGAGACATCGGCTGGACGAATTACGTGGAACACGATCGTAAATCTACTATAATATTCCCCATCGCTACACGTCCATTGTATGTACTCGGCTCTGACTCTGTTCGAGACTCCATGGACGTGTCGACGAGTTAAAGATTTATCCGAATGACGAAACGCTGCAACGCGAGCATCGATCATCCGACTTCTTTTCAAAAAGTAAAAGCGGTTGCATTCATTTGCGTCGCTGAATCGAATACGCTTCGAATAAAAGTGCAAATGCATCGATAAAAAAAAAAAGAAAAACAAATTACTCGTATTTATTTTCTGGAGTTTTGTAGATCGGCGATTCGCGATAAAAGCGTGAAACGAATTTCATCGTTGAAAGCAAACAAACCGTTCCTTGAGAAAATAAATGTTTCGCTGCAAATATTTGTTGTATCGTTGTACGAAAGGACTCGCGCACCGGTTTGCAGCTTAACGTTTACAGTAATCGAACGAAAAAATTCGAAAATCATCCTGAAACTTATGAATACGATTACTGTCCATAGAGCAATTAAACGAACGATGCCGCATAATGGTACGTTGTCCACCGAGAAACCGAGATAATGGTAGAAAAAGATTGAAGTTGACGAGAACAGGAAGTCGCCGCAACTTGTGTGCGGTACATAATGTGCTTGTGCGCGGTAGTGTGCACGGGTCCACGGTACGCTACATACACTGGTAACGGTATTGCGCAATTCAAAGCGCAAAGTTGCACTCGCCCGACTCCGTGTCTTTATTTATTCAAAATTCTGTTTTCCCTGTTGATTCGTGAATGTAAACATTTTTCGCGCGCGCATCACCGCGCAGCGTCCCATCGTGTCCCGCGCGAAATCTAACAACGCAACGCAACTGTCCGCCTCCATTGAAAACGTTTCTGCCGATTCTCGTTCGAGGTAGGTAGAGATTGCCATCGGAATCGAGTTACTCGGGCGTTTTCATCGATCGGTTTCGGATCGTCTTATCGTCGCTGGGTTGTCAGACGATAACGAGTTTCCGTGAGTTTTAGACTGCGCCGAGCTGAGATGATTCATAGCCAAAGTTCCGGCGTTTTTAGGAAATCGATTTATATCGCGTCGAACATAAATACATATCTCGAATTCCGAGAAAATTCGGTACGCGTTATCCGACGTCGCAACGACGAATCGACTTTGAACCACTCTTATTTTCTGTAGACCCGTCGTTATCGGAGTTTCTCTTTGAGCGACAGATGCTCTCAATATTAGCTAATTAGGGAAATATTAACGCGAATTTTGGATTATTTTCAAAACTCTCGATGGTTAACTATCCGGTCCGCCAATTTACTATGTGTAACTGTCATCGGACTAGCCAAACACTATCGCTAAAAAAAAAAAAATCGAGAAATAATTCCACGATGAAAAAACAAAGTGTTTTCAGATTCAGGATCGATCGGCACGCAGCGCAGGCAAAACAGTTTTGAATCCGTCGCGTCGCGTCGCGTCGATCTTCGAGATCTACGGACCCATGCGCTGTCGGTAAAACAGGGGAGTGGCTTGCAGATGGCAGCACGAGTCACGGATTTCGTTTACCCTGCGTTCAGGAACAAATTGAAGCTTCGACGAAACAGAGCGAAATCTATCTATACTCCATACGATAAAATAAGAACTAACGAATTCAAATTTGGTACACTCGATTTATTCGAGCGAAAAGCAATTTTTCAATCCGAACAAATATTTCTGTTACGTAAATAGGCAGGAGTGGCACGAAAACAGTGGCAGTGTAAAATAAACGCAGAACGCGCACGACTCGAATTTTGTCAACATTTGTCGTTTCGTGGGGACCCGTGTGCAAATACTATTTCGAATAAATAAAACTGTACCGACGAGATACAAGTTAAATGTTGCAATTCTATCGAAACATTCGCGTCGAACAGTTAACAAAAGTAGACAGAACGAATCGGGAATCGAGAAGCGGGAAGCGCAACGGTGCAGTCTCGAAAACCCGAAGCGAACATAACACGGGAGAGGAACTATCGATTAACTGTCTAGCAGGCCGCGTCTCCAGTCTGGACAGCATTGTCTTTCGTTATGCGATATCGCTACCGATACATCCAGAATACATAGTTCGCGAACATGGACGCGGTGCGTGCATTAGCGCATTCTCGAATATGGAACGAACCATGCTTCTTCGTCTCCCACGGTCCGCGACTATTTTTCGAAATTTCAACATACGACCAGGAGAACGTAACCAGGATGGCGAACTTGTTCCAATTCCGGTTCGAGAGGTTTTAATTGCAATCGCGCCGTGTCACGGAGAACATGGAAAACGTAATGCTGTTTGTACTCACAACAATCATCTCGGAGGACTCGAGAACGAAACATTCGTTAGGTCTCCTGGCACTGCCACCCGTCCGCTTTCCAAAGCTGAAACAAAAATGATCAACGTAACGTTAAAATTGCTCTCGCTTCGTAGAATCGACGACCGGTAACAACGACACGAAACAAAGCAGCGACGAGAGATCGCGTGTACACGCCTCCCGTTGAAAGGTTAAAAGCCGTAACAGCCGTAGTAATAATAATAATCCGGGCGAGGGATACGGAGTGGACGCATCGACACGGAAATCGTCCTCGGAATGCAATTTATCGGTGAAACGATGGCCGCGTGTCAATAGAAATAACATCTCTATGAGGGTGTGTTCTCGCACGTTTCTGTAAATATGTCTATTGTAGCGTTGCAGCGTTGCAGCGTTGCAGCGTTGTAGCGTTGCAGCGTTGTTGCGGTATCTGTATACGGCGGCAGATGTTTCATCCCCGGACGTCGTTACGATTACGGCGCTTCTCGAATCAGCCTGTAATCCTGGCCACCCAGTAGATCGAAAAAATCTCCTGTAGTCACGCGAGGATCCTGAGAGGTCGAACGACCAATCGTCCGATCGCCCTGACGCATAACGCATTCGCTAAATGCCACTTTGAGAGAATGGTCGATAAAAGCTTTATACTATTTTCGGTTGACATTTATCATTCGAATGAAATTGTTCCTGTCTCTCTGTCGACTACCGCGCTGGTTCGCCTTTGTACGCTCTACCAGCAGCGCACCGTCGCGCTAATCCATTTCAGTTAATAAATTACGACCTCCGAGGCTCGCGCAGAATCTTGCCTCGAATTAACGGTAATTAATGCGTGGCGAGCATGCAACTCGTGCTCGGAAAAGGTCACTTTTCAAGAGAAAATAACTCGTTAACGGGCAAACGATGGCAAACGATAAAACGTACGGTTAGATTCAGCCAATACGGTGACCAACAAGAAAGAATCGGTTACACGAGGATGTCCCTTTGAACGCAGAATTAAAGATTGAAGACGAGATCTTACGTAGTTATTGCACGTATACGGTAACGAACGGTGGCAACGCGTAACATTTTACCTAGCAAGTACGCAACCGGTGATGTCCGCAAAGGCGAGAGTCCGTCGAGCGACGTTCGAATAAACAGAGCAAAGATAATCGTGTTACACTGAATTCCCTTGTTCTGAATTCTCCGACACGCGCGCGTTATTTAAATGCCTCCGGTAAGGGAGGTTAATTAACCCGAGTCAGGTTTGCGTCAACTCGCCACGGCAGCAATCTCAAAGGAAAATAGCCCTGCTCCCCGGATCCGTACCCCGGATAAGCACACGGTAACAATAAATAGGTACCTACGCGACAAGCGGCAAGCGGCAAGCGGGAACGTGTAGCCTAGCGGTTTATACCAGAGAACGGAGCGCGGAACGTGACAAGCTGCCGAGGAATCGGCAAGTATCGACGACACTATTATCGTACTTTTTCACGGCGCGACGCGGTGCGGTGCGGAATGATGCAGCGGCACTACGAACGAAGCGAATATCGACAACCGCGGATCAAACCTGAACGCGCGATGAATGAGGACCGACTGGGAATGAGAAATGCCGAATAGAAGGCCGTAAGGTTGCCCAAGGTTCTTGACCCCCCCGTCTAACCATCCCCGTTCTCGTTAGGCTTGCACACAAGCGGGTACGCGATTAACGCGCGAGAAACACAGGTACGTATCCAGCTATGTAACCAGCATAATATTTCACCGTCCCCACCGTCCCGTCCCACAAAACCGTTGAAAATTAACGAATTTTTACAAATTTGTTCCAACTAATGGATCGTCGCCGCAAGCGACTATTAGATAGGCGAGACTCGATGCACCACGAATATAATTATGTACGCGTGTACCGCGGAAAATAGAATCCGATGCGGATGACGTCGACCGGCTTCTGCTTCATCTCGCAACCCCAATTCGAGTTAACCCTATAACGGTCGCGCGTCGACCGTGCCCATCCCAACGATTATAATCGTTTCGCTATGGGCAGCCTGTCTCCTACGACATCGTCGGGATTCCTTTATCGTTCGTATTTTCTTCTTTTACCGTTGCGAGGTTTCGACGCCCGGCGTGTAACCTCCGATCGAGATTACGCCCTCGATGATTGATATTCGCGTCGCGTCGCGTTGCGTCGTTTGATTCGCGAGTTCGAGCGAATCTCGAAGAACCGGTATACGTACATACATATGTAATTGTAACAGCGTACACGGCTCGAACGAATCGTACTGGTCGCGGATCGTTGCTCCGACACGATATGCGGGCGACAGCCCGCTCGATTTCAGGGAACTTTGGGTTTTCGAACGCCGAGAGCTAAACGATTACCGCGTGCCTACTACCTCCTCTTTGTCTAGGGAACTCTAGCTACTCCGAAACCTTGTTGCGATCGGTCAAACTTTCCGCGTTAAACCAAGAGATATTCAAAATAGACAAATATTGCGAAAACAGAGATGCTACGTGGACGGCATGTTTTCGGAAAGCGATCGATCGGACGACCCAGATGTATCTGCGTAAAACTTATTTTCAGTCCCTGTGCGGCACACGATCAAATTGATTCGTTTATCGGCGTGGCGCCTAGCCTTACACGACTTTGGTTGTGCGCGTGGAATTCGCAAATATTAAATTGCGAATGATATCGCGGAGCGGTTCGGGACGTTGTGTCGCAGTTAGAAGCCGTCGGGGTCTCCCTAAATGTGCCAACAACCGCTAGAACGGTGCTTTCACCTACCTAAAGAATTTATGCGACGGACCGTAGAAGCAGAGACGGTTCTGCAAGCTTTATACTCTACGATTTTAGAGACGTCCTCCGTCGGTTGGATCGACGAGGAACAAGCGTTTGCTTCGAAACGCTTTTTCGAATGACATTCGATGGTGCAGGAGATAATCGCGAGAACGCGCGAACGCTGTCACGCGTTGTCGGAACCTGTGCAGCAGTTGGTACGCGAATAAGATCGATGAGAGCCGCTGTCCGACCGCTTTTCTCTCCTTCTGTCCCGGTTACCCTAAACACAGTTCCGAGGAAGAGTCGCCGTAATTTCCCTCGGAAAGTGGCTCCGTGTCCGCGAAATGTGCCCGTTAAGCCGTTTCATTCGACGGCATTCGCATGCCGGAACGTTCGTCCGCTCCGTCGGATAATATACTCCGTTTCTATGGTATCTGCTATCTGGCCGACCTAATGAAATATTTCTGTCGGCGCCGTTACACGGTGCCTCCCGTCTCAACCTTTCTTTCTCTATTAGCAGGCTAACTGTATTCCGAGGATGGCAAAACGACCAAACTACTGTCAACCGGTTGCACCGCCTTCCCATGGCCTCGTGGGACGGAACCGTCTCGTCGTGCCAAACGCATACCGCGCGATAAACTTTCCGGCTGACAATCGGATCAACTTGGCCGACAAGGGAACTTTGGTAACCCGAAAATTCCGATTAGCCTCGTAATTTCAGGATACGCGGTAAAAACATTCGAAAACGGCATTGGAACACGGGAGAAAGCGCTCCCAAGTCGCTTCGCGTTTTCACGAAGATTAATTGAAATATATTCAGATTGTAACGCGCATCCGTCTGGGAACGCGTTACCGTGATTTATACGTCGAATAAATTTTCGTTACGACGACGCGACGCGACGCGACGTCCCGATAAAAAAAAAAAAAGCGCGACGTAGCGCCAGCCGTGCACCGATTTCAAGCTTGTTTCATCCGCCGTCCGTGTATGTAACGTGGCCAGAGAGAATATCGATTCTGGTGTCCGAACGATGAGACGAACGCGTTGCTGATCGAAACTGGCAAACTTGTCGAACGCGTATACCGAAACGCACAGATTTTTCTGATAAAGTGCACAAAAAGAAAATATATGTACGAACAAGTTGGAACGATACGGCGCTTCGGAAACTAGAATACCCCGAACGTTACACTTTTTCCTATCTTATCTTCTGTACGCGTAACGCGTACGGCAAGACGGTGCTCGGTCCGTGTTTTATATTTGCTGCTTCGCTGCTATCGCGTTCAACAAAAATCGTAACCGTAGCTTGACTCATTTTGTCGCTCGATTATAAAATATTACTTTCGGATAAGGAAATCGACTTAATTTTTGGGCAAGCGTCGACAAGCTTTCGTTCGGACGAGCGTGTCGTTTATAAATAAGGAGTATTCGGACTCACCAGACGGAGAATCGTCTTCGCGGGAAGGCGGGTGGTGGCGGTGGTTGGACGCGATGGCTTCTATCGACGGATTCGCTCCTCAGGGCCTGGACGGCCTTCGGGACGGCTCTGAACGGCTCCTGGGGAGCTCTGGCGATCATGCTGGAGGGCAGATTGCCATTTCCGACGGTGTCGTTGAAATTGCTCGCGCCTCCGCCAACGCTTCCGCCACCGTGGAAGCTGTTCCATCTTCTGACAGGACCTCTATTGGCAACATGCTGTCCGCTTCCGGGGCCGCCAGAATCACCGGAGGAACTACCGGAGCCACCGGAGCCACCGGAGCCACGGAGTTGGCTGGTGTGCTTGTGCATCCTGCCTCAGCCCTCGGTTTTCCACCAGGACTCGGACCACACCTCCTTCGCCTCCATCCTTTCTTCCCTTTTCTTCGCTTTATCTCGTCATTCGTTATCTCCGGATCCTAGGCTACATCGTTCGGACTTCCTCTTTGGCAACGGTTCCTCCGCGCTCTGTCGCGTCGCGTCGCTTAGCGTCGCGTCGAGATTGGCGCGGCGGCGGCGGCGGCGCGGTGTTCCGGTTCGATCGACGAGTTCTCAAGCCGACATTTCTGCGCTGGCTTCTGTCGAAAGGAGTTTCAACGTTCAAGTTACGGTTACCGGTTCCTCCTCCGTGGAGATCCGTGGACCAGGCTCGCTTCTCATCGATCAGCGTTTACGTCGGCCAAGTCGGGAAGACGTCTTCCGAGTCGATCGGTTCTCGATACGGATAGAATCCTCGAAAGTTAACGATACGTAGCGATCGCTCTTATTTCAAAGAGATCTTGCGGGCGTATCGACAGACTCTCGATCATCGACTCTCGCCGAGTTCTCGTAGCTGCGGCTCGAGAGTACGCATACGCTAAGTACGAATATCGGATTATTCCGATCTCGGTAAGAAAAGAAGCAAAGCGTACCGATACTATTGTCGATTCGTTGTCGATTTCGAAGATAGCCGTATACGGGTGGACGGCGAAAGGAGTAACAGTGACGCGGCGGCATGGCAGCGGCAACCACGCGGATCGAGAGTTCTCGCTCGTTCTCGATCGCGATTATATCGAACTACAAATGCCTCCGCTTCCGTGCAGTAGTCGCATAACGGAAGTCGTCGCGACGAGAGGGAAAATTCGCAGCCGAGTTCTTGCGATGCTAGGAGACGAGGAGACGAGCCAGACAACGTCGAGAAGCGTGAACCCCTATCCCGCGAGGCAAATTCCTCGAACGAGACCGGCACGACACGATTTTATTACGTGACTAATCTGTTTTCGCTGTGCGTATCGCGCTCGCAGCCCGGAGGTGCTCGTCGCATCGCAAATAACCGAGTCCCGACCTTTTCCTCCTCGCGTTGCAAGCGCTTATCAATTTTGACCGTTTGCACGGCAGAGCTCCGATAACGACCGAGGAGAGACACGGAGGGGCACGGAGGGACCGGGGGAGCGGGGAATATCGTGGAAGGGTGAAAGCGCGACGATAAAATCCGAGACAGCTATAAAGGAATCGAGTGTCGAGCGGATGGGAAGCGTCGCGTCGCTTCTCGTCTCCTCTCGTCTCGTCTCGTCTCGTCTGGTCTCTTCGAACGATAAGTCTTTTGATCCTTCTTACGATTTCCAGAGAGCGTCGCCGATAAACAGGCCAATCGTTCTCGGATAATGTCGTGACGAAATTGCGTTGGAAACCGATCGACCGTGATCTCGATTGGATGCTCGATCGCGGAAATATACCGACCAAGAACGCAAATATTTTCGAACCGTTGCGTTGCATCATTTTTCAAAAAATACCACGGGACCGAATCTTTTTCTTCGATTCCCCTTTGAATTTGTATTCCTTTGTACGCATGTATTCTCTCGTAGTTGGACCCTATGGCTGCCGCGGACGTTTCGAAGGTTCCCGGCTCGGCAACGATTCGTCACGACGACTCGTCGACTCGTTCCGAAGAAATACGAGTAGCGAGATGTTTGAGAAACTACCGAGATCGCGTACAAATCGGCAGGCGCGACGCATCCATGATCCAGAGCCGCGCATAGCCGAGCGATTCTCGAGGAAGAACAGAGGACGAACGCGGACGGAAAATACGAGAAAAAGAGGCAGAGGCCGGAAAAAGGGAAGCCATCGTGTCGTTGGTACTGTTGGTGCACGTGTCTCTGTGATCGCGCGTCTGGCTTGGGGAAGCAGAAATCCGACAAGACGCAGAGATTACACGGGGATACACCGCCCGGAAAAGTCTTGGTAACGGAGCACGGTGAAGCGCATAAGAGTTCCCTGAGGAGGAATAGGTTTAAGGAGGAAAGTTACGAGTAGGCAGACCTTTCCGAGCAGCGTATAGAAATGCAACGAGCTTGCAAAACCTCTTGAACACGCGCTCGAGAAGCGAACCAGCTCGGCTCGGTTCGGCTCGGCTCGGCTCGACTCGTCTTCCTCTTGTCGCGCGTCATCGCAACGAAGAAACGTAAATACCTACGAACTACAGGAGCGGAAGGGAAAATTCCTTTGCACCTGTACCCGAGAAATTCACCGGGGATGAAATAAAAATGCCTTTTTAACATTTCGCTTCGAGTCGAACGCGTGGGAAAATTAAACTAGGGAAGGGTGTTCGACGAGAAGAAACAAGGTGGTGTGTTTGCAAACGCGTCTACGTAAACCTGGCCAGCAAAACTTCCACAGAGACTGTTCGGGGATCGTTGCGAATGCCGTGCCACCGAGAGACAGGTATCCAGAGGAAATCTACAGAAAATTTCCGCCGTCTCGAGCCCTACCTGGAACGGTATTGGACGAGTCCGCGAGTGCAGCCTGTCGCCGAATGTTCAGGTCAAATCTCGAGGGTATCTTACAGAGAAGAAATAATTTGTATAGAAGATTTTTTAGAATTTCTTTAGATGTGGAACGTATCGATCGATCCGAACAAGGTACGATTAACCTACATCCGATGACTTCTCTATCTCGCTTCTTTTTCGCAAGGAAAAGTGTATCTTTACGTACATACACGCGTACACGATACGTATGTGCATACACACGTTCGACCATTTATCGGTCGAAACTTTGTTGCGTTGCCGTCATAATGAAAAGCTTCGCGAGCCCGTCCGGGGCGGTGCACGGCGTGGCTCTTATTGTCCGAAACTTTTGGCATAAAAGGGTATCGTCGCGATACCGAGAACTTTGTCGTGTCGCGCGTGTTACATCGGTTAGCGTACCGCCGCGCGGTCCAAAAGGAATTTGACGATACGGAGGCTAGCATAGTCCGAGGATCGGTATTTTCGGAACACTCGGTCACGATGAAAATCTCGATGCTAAAACCGGTAAAAAATCTCGAACGTAGGACACAAGGAGAGTCGTCCTCCGAATTCGAGGAGGAACAGAAGAGAGACCGCAAATACTCGGAGAAACGACGAACAACGATGAAGAAACTTCAATTTCCAACTGGAATACACGGACCGTGTCTTCCGGTACACCGATCCTGCTGGCATTATTAATTCTAATTGTTCCGAGGCCTCGTTGCGCCACTCCTTGTTTTCCACTGGCAAAAGCCAACCGACCGTGTGCCCGTTTTTCTTCTTTTCTTCTTTCTTTTTATGAGAAATTCGGCTTAGGGACGAATAAATTGCCCCGCCGAAATATCCTGTGCGCGTAACAGCTACGCAAACTTTATTTGTCGGGACAATGGAGCATCGATCGAAACCTCGTCGAAGCTTGTCTCGGCAACGAAATAACGTGCGATTTTACGAGGAACGAGAAACGAGAAACGTAAAGACGGTACGTATGTATTTTTAAACGAAACAGAATTCCGCGTCAATTCCGCGTGAAACGTACGAGAATCGCGATTTATGCGCGAAATCATTCGGCGGAAAAGTAATTTGTTCGACGCGTGTAGATCGGAAAGATAGGGAACGTCGAAGAACAGCGTGGCTGCCAACGAAGAGAAAATTGATGCGCGACAGAAACAAAACTCAAATTTGAGTAGAATCGGATGAAATCCAATAAAAATAACTTTATTCCTGGCTATCTATTTCTCCATAAAAGTGCCATAATATGAACGATAGCGTTCGGACGACCTCGCTCTGCAGTTCTCCGCATAATCCTCGCGATTTCAGTCAGAAGTTTCCCCACGGAAATGAATGACCCGTTACTTCGGTAATTATCCCTCCGCTATGCAGCATCGTATTATGCGACGGCGATGGCGTAACAGAGAAAACGATAAGAGAGCGTTGCCGCGTCCTGCGCGCAAAGAAAATCAGCGACCCAACAGTTTTTTGTTCGTTCGTAAACAATTACGGTTACCGGTTCGGTGTTCGACGCGTAAACGGTATTCGTCCGAATTACGATCGAACCACTCGTTTTCGAATTCCTCGCGGTTCAGCCAAAGTCCGTTCCGTTTCACAGAATTTATCGAACCAACGAGCAAGGCTAAAATAACTTTGCACATAAAAATTTCCGAGTTCTTTTACGGAGTTCTGAAGTTCTTAAAAGTGGATTTGGAAAAAGTGCTTGGAAGAAACTTCGAGGAAACTGGATTTAGCCTTCTATTTGCTTCGTCGGTCTTTCTTCGAGGGACTTAAGAAAACAGGTTGCCTGACAGCCTCGAAACTCCGAGGGTCGTGTGTCCTTTGACTTTATTTCAGCGAAAAGGAACACCGCCGCTCTCGCTGGCTAAACCAATAAGCGTTTCGTTATCGCGTTTAATAATCGCGGAAATATTAAAGCGCCGAGGCTGGCATCGAGAAACCAGAAAAAGAAAAAGAACGTTTCATCGATTTTCAGTTGTTTGGCAGAGATACGGATGAAATTCATCGAGATAGATATACATGTAGGTACGTAACTCTGTGTGTACATATTAGCGTCGCGCGTAGTTCCTGCTCGATTCTACACAACTATGTATTTGTGATGTGCGCGATATCGTTGCGATCAAAATTCTGTATTTTCTCCGTTGAACGATTCAACCGGAAAACAACGACGAAACCGCGCGCGATCGAAGAAAACGGTAAAGGTGTAAAGGTGGGCGCGAACAAAGAAACAGAATTGTGTTTCAAGAGAGATTCGAGAAAGCGTATGGATGGAAGAAAGGCCAGTCGATCCTTGTCGTGCAAGGACAACGATCCTAACCCAGTGTGTAACCGGCTATTGTTGCCAACGTGCCCTAATCCCGACGATCCTGCTACTCTCTCACAGCTCCTGCTAACGAGCACCATTCCCATCGTTCTTCTCTGTATCTGCTAAACTGTTAAACTGCTAGACTACTAAACTGCTACACTGCTAAACGATGAGCAACCGTTTTTCGATTCCTCGTTGTTTTCGAGGATTTTCGCCGGGGAACCGAGTATTTTAACCCTTGTCGTTTAAATACCGTTTTCACAAGATTTTCTTACGAGTAAAACATTTTATCCTAGTAACGGTATTTTCCGTGCCAGCGTGCCTCTATCGATTATTTTTGGCTATTCTAATTTTTCTCTTTTTGGTGACCGCTTTTTCTTATATTCAACCTAACGTCCTATCAAAGCTATCAATCTGTAATTTCTCGGATATTCCGGTTTAATGGGCCAGAGTTAAATGAAAATCAATTTTTCCATGTTCTTGAAAGGGGGTTGAAATTCAACGAAAAGTGTTTATCCGTTGTAAAGCTGCTGTAAAACGGTGCAAAACGGTACAGAAGGTCTACTCGACAAATAATAATTAAGAATAGGAAAAGTGGAGCATTCGAATGTTTTGCGCTGCCTTGCGAATGGATTTGCGCCCCGGCCGCTCTTCGGTCACCGGTAATCCGATAATTCGAAGCTTGAAATCGGAATCGGAATCGGTCGCATCGTCAAAGGTGATTCAACGAGCGTACGCGTGCACGCCGATGAACGGTGCGAACGGAATTAGCCGCGTTGGCGCAACCACTACCTATACCGCGATTCTGTGATTCCGCGATTCCGCGATTCCGCGATGCTGCGAATGCGAAGAGGGTGGCCGGCCGGCCAGCCGGCCAGCCGAGAGGAGGAATCGAGCGTTCGACGCGCGTTGCCGCGCACGTTCATTCGTATTTATGGTCGCATCCTGAATTACGATGCGTGCATTTCCGTTAACAAGAGCGAGGCTAGTTCAAGAGACAGAGATGAAGAGATGAAGAGGGAAAGGGGGAAAGAGGGAAAGGGGGAAGAAGGGAAAGAGGGAAAGAGGAAAGGGAGAGGGACGCGCGGGGAGGGACGGGCGAGAAAGGGAAAGAGAGCGAACGGTACAGGAGAGCCGCAGATTTCCAGCCGACAAAGAGCCGCTTCATACGCTTAACACGGTGGAAACCTGGTTAAACGAGGGCGGCGACTAGCTTTATGGCTTTACACGGTGGCCACTGTGGTGTATGCACTTCCCATGCACCTCTGAATCATTCGGTCGCAGTCTCTGCTCCGATTCCCGTTTACATCGGACAAATTACGTGGTCGAGCATATCTCTGGACACGACCGGCATCGATCCGACCCACTTGTCTTTGTCGGGGAGGACTGCCCACCTCTCGAAGGTGCGCGGGCGGTTCTAGTTATGAATACGCTGTTACCATCGACGCGAAGTATCAGCGCGAAATCTCCACAAATTCGAAAGGTCGATCGCGAACGCGGTGACATCCGTCGAAACGTCCATGACGCGGCACGGCAACGAGTGAAAGTGGGCGCCTCGCAAATGTTACGTCGCGTCGCGTCGCGTCGGTTAGAGATGCAAGCGCGGACGCGCGCAGCACCCCGATCCCAGCAATCGTGAGAGAACGACCGACCCTGGCTCGCCTTCAGAGCCGAGAGAGCCACGAACTACGAGCTGTAAGCTGCGGCTTCGTATCCATTGAGAACCGACGAAATTCCCACGCGGCGCGGCGCGGCGCGGTGTGGTGTGGTCCACAGAGAAGCCACGAGTACCGCCCCGTAAGTACGAGGCGAAGTTCAACGCACCTCCGTTTTCGTATTTAATATTTTGCCACCCGTTTTCATACAGTCTGCAACGAGCATGAGTAACGGTTCTAGGATTAGCGAGCCGGTTTCCTTTAATTGGGTCCCTCCGAACTGACCTCCGGAATGCGTATTCGACGATCCAAAGAAACTGGTTCTAAGCGCGCTAATTCTCGTGGGACACGCTGGTCGCGTTAAAGACTGACCTGAAATCTGAATTTTTTGGGGCACCGGAACAATTTAGTCCTTCGAATGTGGCCATTGTTCGCTTCGTTGCGAATCGTTAAAGAGTTCGTCCTAAAGGATTTTGCGAAGCCGGTTTCTCGGCTAACTGGGTCAAAGCGCGGACAGAGTCGCGGGGCCGCAAACGAAGAAAAAATAGTATATTCTCGTTATTGTACTCGACGTGATACCGTGGTACCCCACCGATACGAGTCGTGTACAGTAGGCATGTACCTTCTATGGTAAATACGCCGTCTATGTATTACGAGACTGACCACGACTATATTTTTAGTCGCGGTATTAATAAAATCCACGCGAACTGGTACAATCTTGCCCGAGCAGCACTGGTATACTCTATACCAGCATGAAATAAAAAAATTCATTAGATTCGATAAAATTCGACTTTGATAAGTCGAATGCGAGCCTCGACCGCGAAAGGAAAGAAACGCAACGGTCGATACGGAAAAGAAAAGCGAAGATGGAAACGAAAAAGAAAAAGCTAAGGGAAACGGCGAATCGATGGGAGGAGTAAAGAGTCGAGTAACGGTGAAATCCGGCGACTTTATCTTTCCCGTTAAGCCGGCTGTTCGGTCGCGTTAAGAAGAAAAATGGGATTAGGTACCTTCTCCGTCGCCTCTTTCCTCGGCTTCCACGATTATAAACCGCTGAAAATCTCCATTCGGAACCTGGCCGGCGCGGCGCGACGTTCACGAGACGCTATAAAACGCGCGTTCACTCGGTATTATTGCTTTCTTTTTCCTTGGTATTGCTCTTCCTTGCCGGGAAATGCTCGCGAACTCGTTTTCGAACCGTTGCGCGTTGCAATCGAATCGAAACCCGTAACAATTGCGAATTCGTTAAGCCGTAATAAAGTTTCGAGAATAACGGGGCGCAGCTTGTCAAATTGTCTAGCGCTTCTAGCCGAGGGACCAACGAAACTGTCGAAACCAGTCGTGAAAGACGAAAATGTGTTTCGACGAGGGGGAGCTTTTCACGAGAATGGAATGGAACTTGTGCCTCGACAGGGACAGAGACAATTCGACGCGCCGTCTCCAAGTATTGCCATTCCTTTCTAATAGTATTGCTACTCGATTTCAATTTTGTCTCTGCAACGATTTCCATCTGTCACTGCCTCCGCCGCGCTGCTCCGGCTGAAACTTTCTCGGATGAAAACGGAGCACACGCCGTCGCGTCGACCCTAGGCACCTCGAACGTCTACGAATCGAATAAAGATTCGTTCTCTATCGACATCCGAATCCTCCGAAAAATAAAACCTGATAGAGGAAAATTATTTTATAGGATACACGCGTCCGTCTGTCGTCTTCTAATTTTTATGCTTTTTATGCTTTTTATACGTCTCTACGTGCACGCCCGGCATTGTAAAATGTTGAAAGCGTCGGCCAATCGAAAGGGTCGAGGCGAGATTTCTTTGGAGTGCGGGTTGGAACGAGTCCAATTGAAAAACGTTGCCGAGTCGACCGGTGTAAGATAGCACGGAGTTACAACTCGCGCAGAAAGTGTGATCGATTCGCATTAAAACGATTGCCATTGGGCTGGGGGCGGTCGATAGTTGCGGCGCGCTGCATCGCCTCGTGCACCGATGCACCAGTTCACCGGTTCATCGGTGCTTCGGTTTTTTCCTCCTGGCTCCTGGCCCCTGTCCCCTGCCTTCTGCCGAAGGCTCAAACTTCTGGCGGAATGGAATTCAATTTGGCCAACGATTCCGTCTCGATACGTTATCAACCCTTGTTCCAGCAATTCGTCGTTTGTCGCGTATGTACAGAGATATTACAGATACAGAAACTTTGCCCACTCCGTAATCGAATGGAATAGCGCAAAGGGCGATGGTAACGCGTGTAGAAAAAGCGATGGTTGCGACACGGGTATAGGCTCGTTAGCGAATTAACGTGGAACGAGCTTCGAGAGAGAAATACGCCTTGTCCATCTCGACGGGTAATGGTAAATAGAATGTTTCCGAAAGAGCATCGTTGAAAACGTTTCACCCTCTAAAATTAGCCAGATCATTCAACGACCCCTCGCAAAGCAACGAAACCCCTCCACCCTCGTGCACACAAAGACGCGAAAGCATTCAAACAAAGTTGTACTCCTAATTGAAATGGACACAAATTGCACAATACCGTAAATATCGTATATGTTTTATGGAAATGCAACGCACGTACGCATGTTTTTAGCCGTACACTCTACCACAGGGGGTACAACAACGAATCAAACTATTATTTGAACATTTTCACAAAAATTCGGTTGTCCTAGAAATCTCTCTCTCTCTCTCTCTCTCTCTCTCTCTCTCTCTCTCTCTCTCTCTAACAATATCTCGAGGGTACAAATTAGCTCTCGGCTTTCAAGACTCAGCTGCTATTCGAAGCGGTCTGGAGACCATAAGCGGCCGCCGGAATATTAGTAGAACCGACAGGGATCTATGGAGGGACGGGCGTGTATACGGTTGATAGATTTGTTTAATAAATGGAAATCGACCGAGGCGCGCGGGCCGGGGTGCTCGGTGCCAGGGGAACGCGAACGTTTAACCGATGACCTTCGAAGGGATGGAATTATGGAGAGCATGCTAGCATACCAACCGCGACACAGACTATTCCAACGGCGGAGAAATTTTAAACATGCTATTACGTACTACATATACTTATTTAGTGGCACGATCTATGCCTCTCGACGATGTTTCTCTTATCGTAATATAAAAATACGCGTCCAAGTATATCGATAACTTTTAACGCAAAAGCGAGGAAATTTTATGAAAATTTTTCATATTATTCCGCGCATACCTTCCTATATTTAGAAATTCAAAGCCTAGGATTAGTTAACACACCTTCGTGATTGCTTGGCAAGCCACAGTCGTATACTTGAACGGGCATGCAAGGGGGTCGAAACTTTTAACGAATAAAAAATAGATAATGTTTTTATTACGACGAGCAGAGTGACGCGAACGCAGATATTCGATAAATCTGGGGTAACGCTCTGTTCCTGATCCTACGTTTCTCTCCTCGCTCGATGTCGTCTTTACGATCCTTCCGGCAGCGCGCTACAGTAACATTCGATAGATTGTCCAACAATCGATGGCAATTTCGACGCACTTGCAGGGGACGTTTAAGCTGATTTCTCAGGAAAGTGCGAACCGATTGGAATCGCAAACGAGCATCCGCCTGTCGATGTCCTCGTCAAAGATCATTTCGTCTCTCGCCCGATGTATTCCAACATGGTCGCGTAACCGCGCGATTTTTACGACGCGCATCCTCGTTATCCCCGAGAAGTCGAGCGCGCGCAAGTACATGCAACGGTCAGTTGCAAATATTTACGAAGAGCGTGGGACGGAGACCGGAGACCGGAGACCGGAGACCGCGGAGAACGGAGGACTGACGGATCGTCGATGTATCCGCCTTCATGCTCGAACGCGGATCTTCTCCCTTGACAGGGCACTGACCCGGCAGGGAAAGGCGGAGAAAAAAATAGGTGTAAAAATCGATGATACGAGAGCGTCACGCGCTCGACCACGTACTACGATCTATCCATTATCATCGGCCGATTAATGGCGGAGCTGGATCGCTGCGAGGTACGAGTACTCGGGCGGAAGCGCGACGAATGCCGGCCAACCGGCGACCCAACCAAACGCGATATTTTCGTATCGCAGTCAACGAACATTCTCGACTAAGTGGCCAGGGAAAAAAGTGAAAGCACGATGCATCCGTTGACTTTACGTAATCATAGTGACATTCGAAACCGTCAGCGAAGGAAAGATATAGGTTGGACAACTCGAAATACTTCCTGGAACCTGGCCACATGTGCGTCGTCCTTCGACAGGAAACAACAGGATAACCCTACTCGCCATTCCCAAGACTTAATTGGCCGGGCGTCGCGTCGCGTCGCGTCGCGTCGCAACCAAGTCCTGCTACTGATCCGGAACACGTGGCGGAAGTCCACGGCTCCTCTTTTCGGAGGAAACAACACTCCAAATCGGTCCGGTATCCCACCCTCGAATTACAGTGGCAGAAACTAGATGGAAACACTTCGCCTACCCTCCCTCCGGTTAATCAAACGGTCTAGAACTTTGTAAAATCGTGTGAAACGGAACGAAGATCTATGAAAGATTCGACCGTGTCCTTTGGCTGTTTTTTTTTTCTTTTTTTCGTTTGCTTCGAACCATACTAGACATTTTTCCGAGAAACCCCGCCGTCGACCAATATTCGTGTGATTCGCGTAATTCGCGCGGTCACGAACCGACGAATTTCAGTGGCTTTAGCCTCGACATCGTTCAAAAGGCGAACAAGTTAATTGCGACCCGAGTGGGGAGTCGGGGAAACGCGGGGGGCTAAACGCGGTAGCGCGTGTCCGTTCGTCCCATAAACACGTTTCGTTCGACGCGAATGAAATTTTGTGCCGGGGCGAGAGCAAGGGCTGAACGTCGCGTAAATATTTCTTGTTACGGCAATTTCGAGGGAAGCAGACAATTACGCGCGCATCAGAAATCAGGATCGTTCGTACAACTCGAACGTCCCGCGTTCGAACGACGCTCGTGCTCGGTCGACGAAACCAGCAGAATTAATCGAATCCGAGGACCGATCAAATTCGCTTTGCCGCTAGTTAGAAATCTCTGTAACTCGCGTTCGAGAGTCAATTTCATTATAGAGACGTAGAGTCGTACCCTCGCCCAGTTACGTGTCCGTAGCCCTCGCTTTCCAACTGTACCAAGGCGAGATTACGTCTTATAAATTATCGATTAACAATTAAGAAGCTTTACGGATCGATGAGATAGAAGCACGCCAAGCGAAACGCTTTTATTTTCCAGCTGTGACGCGCGTGCCGTGTCTCGAACGTGCGATATCGTTCGAATAATTCCGAGAATGTACGTAGCTGTTGGCAACGTAGGTAATGGTTGCGCTGCGCTGGTAGACGCGCGAGTTTCTCGGATTCATTCGTTTATCGTTTCGGTAGAAAGCGGTTGTGCGACCCGGTAATTCGTTTTTTCGCCATTACGAAGCTATTCCGCGGCGCAGTCCCGGCTGACGTACATGCTGCTCCAATAATTTTCTACGGCTCGAACGGCACACGGGCCCTCTATAAACGACAAGAATCGCCGTGGTACGGTTACACGTATGGTTATATCTCTGGTTCGCGTTTTGTTACACGTCGTTGCTTCGCTTCCTCGTTTCTCTTGGTTTTTCGCTTCGTACCACTGAATACGCTGCTCTGCCTCTTGCCTCTTGCCTCTTGCCTCTTACCACCGCGAAGCCCGGTGTCAGCTGGACATGGACATTTTTTACGTTCCGACAACACCGACAGCTGAATCCTCCGGATATCGAAAACCGATCGGATTTCTGCATTTCTGTTTTTCGTCCATTTTCGACCGTATAGAGCGGTTGTTCGGTGGTTAATCGATTAGCGCGCGAGAAAACCTCCGAGGATGGCCGTGGCATGGCCGTCGACGCGAAAACCGAGAGATTACGAAACACCTCTTTCCTGGCGCAGTTGTTCCGCCAGAGGGCAATTTCGATTCGCGTCTACTTGGAGGAAAACCGAGTTCTCGCTCAAGCCTTAGATGTTTCGCGACGACGCGTCGACGAGGATCGTGGAGCAGGAACGAGTTGGAAACAGAGCATTTCCGTACGTGCAAGTACACGCGCTCGCAAAAGGAACCTCGTCTCGACTCGCGAGACGAAACAGTCTTTCTCTGGTCTCTCGCTACGGGACTTCTTTTCAACCGGCAACTTTCCGCGAAGGCAAACTCGACTTTGTGGAACACAATGCATACGGAACAATCGCAACTCGCCACTGTAAGAACGCGCGACTACTGTTTCCACTTTTTCCAACATCCTACCAATCACGGGAAGGAACTACCAATCACGGGGCATACGAACCAACGATATCAATTTTCCTTGTACCGGTCGTATCGGGCAAATGTTATCTATCCAGCAAAGATGCTACGACATACGTAGGGTTCCTTCGTTTCTAAAAACCGGGTTTAAAAGCCGGTTTCGTTCGTCGCGCTACATATACGGTAACAAGATTTCTAGATCGAGGCATCGGGAGTCGCATCGTCGGGTTCAAAGTCGACGAGAAAAGGAGAACTCGACGCGATACGTAGAATCGTCGAACCGTGGAAAAAACAAAGAAAATTCCCATCCTACTCCGAAGCCGGACACAGAGGAGTCTGTGAGTCGAGCCTGCGTCGAGGTATCGAGTGGACAGAAACAGGACCTGTCGAAAAGAACTTATTTTCCGGCGGTTTTCCGGTTGGTACGCGTTTCGCGTCGAGAAGGAAAAATTGCTCGACAAAGAAGAGGAAAAAGATTTCTATGCGAATTCGATTCGCGAAAGTCTGTATTCGGGTAAACGTCTAAACTCGAAAGTATGCGGAAAAATATGCGAAATTGCCGACTTCCTCTGCGAAGCGATTTCGCACACAGGTGAACTATCTATGTAGGAATCAAACCCGACGATCGTTCCGAGATAGAAAAATAAGCGCTCGTACGAGCCGCGTACAGGTATCTCGGGGACCGCGCGTGCAATTGTAAATTCTAACTCATCGATCAAAATCGGAACCTTGGAACACGTTTCTTTCGTTGAGAATGTTCGAACGACGCGACGCGACGCGACCACGATCCAAATGAAATCTACGGAGAAAGTATTTTCGCTGGGTTTTAATTGGAAACAGCATTTCGCCGATACGAAAGGGAATGATACTTTCTTCCAAGTGTTCGTTAGACGCGAGTACGTTACGCTTACCGAATAATGGAAATTAAAACAGGAGATGCGGAATATTCTGTGTACCAGAGTCGATTAGTTTTCTCTCCGATAGCCCGTAACCCGAAAGTTAGGAACATTAGAACCGTGTTACAAGCTTGTTAGCTGTATTTAATGGAGTTACGATCGACGAACCGGATAAACCAAGTTTACGCGTTTAATCAACGAATTTGATGTTTCTACGACAACGTACGTGCTGCCCATCGTTTCCCCAGCTAAATCGGTATGTATACCGTATTTGTTTAAAACGTTGCGAGACATTGACAAAGAACCTGCATACCTTACCTACATACGTGGAAAAAAGAAACACGTACAGCTTCACCGTTTAGGATAATTGAGAGAAAGTTAAGAACCACTTTGAGCAGCCTTTTAAGACGAATCTCGCGTAAATCGGAACAACGAGAAGGTTTAAATTTGTACCTATCCATAGGACGGGAAACATAATTAAAATTATCCTCGAATTGATATCGATGAAAATGCGAATGGGTCGAGGAAGACCCGAGGAACGCAACAGTAAAAAATGCCGCAATATACATAAACATGTACATGTTTGTGATATTGGTTCGAACGAAAGAACATTGAAATGTTTACGGTGCCGCTGGAAAATTGCAAAAGTTTGCCGTAAACGTTGGTTATTTGCAGAACGGTTAAACCGTTAGCTTCCTAACCTCGCGAACGACGTCCGCAAATGAACAAATTCCATGGAACATCGGGAAAACCGCAGAAAACCGCGTTTACGAAACCGACCCTTCGCACGATGCGGCGCGACGGCAAGTAAACAACGACGACCTCGGTCTCTTCCACTTTCAAATATTGCACGCGCGTTCGAGTTTCTTCAATTATGTACCGCGGAACGCATTTGCGCAGCGTCGCTGCGCGCGCAGTCGCGGGCGCGCACGCTCTCCATCTTTGTCTCTGACTCTGTCTTTCTAAAGAGGCGTACAATTACCGTGATTCAAAGTCGAGGCGGCTGTTCCGCGCATAGAAACTGTCTCGCATAATGGTTTATCGTGGTGAAATCATGGGAGCCGTCCCTCGCGCACGACTCATCTTCCATGTTCCATCTTGCCTGTTCCGTGGTCGGCGTAGTCGGCGTTGTCGGCGTCGTCGCCGGAGTAAATATAATCTGAAGCAGCGATCGATGAGCCTGGTTCACGGATCGGGAGTGCAGACTGTGCACACGAGGTGCGCGTCCGGCCGCCGAAATAACCTGTCCGCCGCTGCGCTGCTCCGACTAATCCACAGATGATTGCACTCCCCAACCGGAAAACAAACACACCAGCCGCTGCTCGTGTCAACAGACGGCCGACGGTCACCGAATCGTCGCCGTCGCCGTCGCCGTCGTCGTCGTCGTCGCGCGAGTATCTCTCTGTTTTTCGAAAATCGACGACGGATCCGCGCGCGTACACTGGACAATACGGATACGAATGACAGTCGCGAAACGTCGAATACATACATGCGCTACACACGACGGACGGAGTCGAACGACATGGAACGCGAATCGACAACCCCGAAGCACGCGCCGCGCCGCGTCCGAAACTCTACTGGCAGACTCTGCCACCACAGTGCCCACACTCCACGCTCCACGCTCCACGCTCCACGCTCCAAACTCCACACTCGACACACGCATACACACACACTGCCACTCCCGCGCTACCACTACCACTACCGCTGGTCTCGAGACAAGCGCGACGCATGCGCGCTCTGTCGCTCGCCGCGCGTACCAACGAAACACAAAAGCTCTTTTTCATCAACGTTTCAACTACCAACCGGTACCAACCACGACAAAGAAGGAACGCGCTTCAACCCTCTCCGCTCCACCGCACTCGGAAACTTGAAAAAAGACGAAATTTCAAGGTCAGTTTTCTTCGCTCTAACGACGCATCTTCGAGTATCGATCAGATTGTGTCGATATAATTGATCGATAGTCGATAGTCGCGCCTTTAATTTGAACACTTTTTTGGATTCGTTGCGTCGGTAACACAATTTTAATTCTTCCTTTACGAAAAATTTGCAAATATTCCAATTGATCGAGAAGGAAAGTTTTTCAGTTTCACACCGGTAGAAAAGACTCTGAAAAATCGCCATCACTCTCGGGTTTCAAATTGGAAGAATAGCTTCGATATTACAGCGCGGTTTACCGCGTCTTTTATGGATTTCAGGAAACTCGAGGGAACCGGTAAGTACGAAATCAGTGAAAAAATTCATTTCGGCGAACGCAGTCCCCCGGGTTCACAAAATTTAATAACTCCCAGTCACAAATAACTTCGGGCGTGCTTGTCGTTTGCCGTAATGCTTGAAAACGGAACAAAAAGAGGTGGGTACGCGTAGAGCAGAGGGAAGAGAACGGAAAGAGAGATAGCAGAGAGGGAAAAGGGTGAATCCGCTGTCGCTACGGGAACGCCGCGCAACGCCAGCAACGCGAGGGTGTTCCGGTTTCGTACGGGAAACGAGTAAATTTTCCAATGCAAATAAAACTTGCAGCGAAAGGGTCCGCGATTAAACCGACGCGACGCGCGACGCGCGACGGGAGAGAAAAAAATGAGATACGCAAAAGCCTTCCCGCGACGCTGTGTTTGCTTTCCTCGTTTCGGTCGTTCCGAGGAACTCGCGTGAACGAAAGGACAATAAAAATTGGAAAAAATGTCCACGGTTCGTCCAGGCTTTCGCTGATACACCGGTTGGTCCTGTCCGTGCACCACGGCCGCCCCGCGCCGCACCGCGCCACAAGGAGCAATTAAAAAAGTGATTAAGCGGAGGATGCTGCCGCACCGCGGCAAACAAAAGTTCCTTTCGAGGCGGCTACAACGTCACCGCATTCAATTTTCTCGCGGCCCGCGTAACATTCGCGTTCGCATCCGTCGCATACCCGCCTATAACTACATACCTATATCTGTACCAGTATCGAGCCTGTAACATTACTCGAGGAATCAACATTTTCCCGATGTCTCCTTTCGCTCTCCTAACGCGTTCGAACCTAAAATATCTCGGGTAGAGGAGGAAAACGTTTGCTCCGGGGGCGGGGGCAGTTTTCGGGAAGGTTTCGTTAGAGGTGCTCCTCTCCTCCAGAAGCTTTTTTCGAGGCGTTTCCTCTTATTTCGTACGGCTCGGCTATTCCAGACGCGAGATCTCGCTGGCTGGTTTCGCAAGGCTGTCTGGCATACGGACGAAATGAAATTCTTCCTTGCCACATTTCATTAAGAGACATTAAGAAAATAATACCGACTTGCGCCGTGCAAATGAAATTGCCATTATGCGTGCACCGTAACTCATAAACGGGGAAGACTGCGGCCCCAGAGTTTTCCCTTCAAATTGCCACCGTTTACGCTGCTGGAAATTTCGAACACTTTCCGTCGAGACGTTGCGCGTCGAATGTAGCTAGCGAATTAGACGATTTAATCAGCATGTACGATTTAACGAGAGTCTTGAGAATATTTCGGATTTTTACCAAGTTTCTCGACCGTTAAAGTGGGAAATTGTCTCGCATAAGAACACTGTACAGTGCACAGTGTGCAGTGTGCAGTGTGCGATACAGATACGTACAGATAAGGCTGCGTGCACGCGTACGCGTAACAAACCGCAGGGCACATTAGAATATTGCACGGAGCAAATATTATCGCAATCAGCCCGGTGATTACTGTTCGTTCGTGTGTCAGGGTAATCGGACCAATGTGTGCGCTCTGTCTCTCCCGCCTCGCGAGATTCGCGAAATTCGTGAAATTCAGCAACAGATTCTTTTGCTCTGAGAAAGAGTCGAGGAACAAATTTACAACGGCGTCGTGCAACGTGCAACCAGTTTCGAATGATCTCCGATTAGTCGGGAAGAATATAATGCGCGTGAGAAAGAGGAAATTAATTATCTCGGCGCATGAATTGGATGACTAAGGGAGCAGTTCTTCTACGAGCACCGTGGTATCGCTAGCCGTGATCGTCCCGGAAATTATTTAACGACGATAAACTTCAAGGTGTTTCACCGATAACAATTTCACCGATTAAATCAATCGGTAATGCGCTACTTCTTATTGGCTCGTTAAATTTTTAAATTCTTTGTAAAAGTCAAAATCACTTCGTGTTTAAAATTGTTTATTCTAATTAACCTTGAACCGGTGAACGGGTCGCCATATAATCGATGAGCAATATAGGAGTAAAAGTTACGTTCCTGATAATTGTCGAAACGACCGAGCTCTCAAAGGATCGAAACGAACGAACGAATGGGGAAGGGAGAAATCTGGGAGCCCTAATGGAAGACGATAACTATTAAAAGATTGCGGTAATGTTAACTCGAGTCCCGATACTATTGTCTCGGGACGTTACAGCGCACTCGAATGCTCCTTACCGTTAAAAGGTTAGACAAAATAGCAGACGATGAACCTTTCGCGTGCCTTCGCCAGTCTATGCATGTATGTGTGTATTCCTTACAAAACGCTCCCCACCGTGCCGTACGCTGCTGCACCGCACAGGTTCCCTCATTAATGAAGGCTTAATTAGCGTGCTTCGGCTTTTTATCCGAACGATAGCCGCTTCCGGTTCCGCTTCCTTGGTCTTCCGCTTCGGGTAAACGAGCGACGTCGAATCGCTTCGCTATCGTTCCTCTTGGGAGTATTATCCTCGACCGAGAGTAGAGTAATCACGATAGGAATATAGAAACCATCGAATCGATACGCGCGCCTTAAATGTTACTTACGCTATCGACGAGTTTGTTCAATGTTCAACGCGCAGAAACATCCGTTTACCTATTTCTAGTTGAAAATCCGAACGATTCGATTGGCTCTACATATTTCGTTTTCATGGTATGCAGCGTTTTATGCGTTCCGCAGTCCTCTTTACGATTTCTCATGTTTCAAGCTAAACTCCGACAAGGTAAACGGTTACAAGACAGGCAGAAAATTGTCCACAATTCACGACAACCTTAAAGGACGCCATACTTGTCGAGCACTCGCCGCAACGTCCATGCAAACGCGCGGTATGTACGGGTACGGCTACGGTACGGCTACGGGGACATTGTACTCGTACCATTTGAAAATTTGATATCCCTGCGTCGCGTTCTATCCGGTTGTATGGACGGGCAGGTATTTTCACGCTTTTTCATTATTAATTAATAGCAGTTAACCGTTTCCTACCGTTTGCAATACACACCCTATTGGCCCCGCGATACCGCGATGCCGCGATACAATACATATTCTTTTCCGGAAAAGATCCTTGGTCCGGACTGGCCGTACGCAATCGATTCACCCGTGTCTGTTAGCCGAACGCAACGACTCGCTCTGCCAATCAGCCCTCATCAACGCTAACGTTAATTGTCTTCGGCTTCGTTAAACAGAACGCCAAAGTAGTAATTGGCGATCAAGCTCGCGACGAATTTCTGCGAATCGGACGGCCGACGGAATTAAGGTGAAACGCGATTAAATTGGATTCGAGTGCTCGCGCGAACCGAAACACAACCGGGGATTTCCCGTGTTCGAATTCGCATGGTGGAC
This sequence comes from Halictus rubicundus, assembly GCF_050948215.1. Classification (NCBI taxonomy): domain Eukaryota; kingdom Metazoa; phylum Arthropoda; class Insecta; order Hymenoptera; family Halictidae; genus Halictus; species Halictus rubicundus. The sequence continues at coordinate 12,065,648 of NC_135162.1, read as the reverse complement.
GCGCCGGAACACGGACAGGAGATCCGTATCGGATCTAATCCTCGATTTGAAACCGTGCAATTTAATTGGTCCCCGGCGTGCGTTCCAAGGGGGAACAACTAATTGCATCGGCGAACGTTTCTCAGTTCGTTGAGCTAACGACGCGGCTCGTCGCGGCTCGACGCGACGTTTCCGCGAGCACGGAGATGATGCGCGCCAAAGATTATGAAACACGTTGTTTCTGGATTATGACATCGAGAGCTGACGCAGAAAGAGACCGGAGCGAGCGTGCAACCTGACCGAGTGCACCGGTGCATAGCAACTGGATCGCCGGATAAATTATATCAGGATTTTCGTAATCGGGAACCGAGCGTACTCTCACCGATCGGAATGAAAATCCATCTTTTTTCCTACAAACCGGCGAATGAAACTATGTATGTAGTCGAATTAATGCCACGAGTACCTACGTACAGATTTTTCGTTCAAACGCTTTCGCTGGCCGTGTTAGGTAGGTTGTTAAAATTCGACAGAACCTTCTTTCGAAGCGCCTGTGTTCGATCCAGCCACCACCGTATAAAGGCAGACACGGTGGACCATCGACATTGTCGCGAATCCACTTTACCCTGTTCCCCGTCGCTCGTTGTTCGTTGTTCGTCGTTCGTCGTTCGTCGTTCGTCGTTCGTCGCGCGTCGTGTCCACCTTTTTCGTCCCAAGTCGGTGTTCGTGGTGTTGGTACCCGTTTCACGACCATGCTTTGCGGATCCCTGAATAGCGGAGGTGCCAGATATCGACCTGCCCACTGTCTAGACTCTAGACTAAACCTTAGCCAGGCTGTGTTACCGGTGCGACAGTAGTACCGTTACGAAAGCCTCTCTTTTCTTTTGTCCCCGATACGCGGAGAGACCGTCGAGAAACTCATCGATCGAGGAGTATGGTACACGCTGGATTGTTCCTCGCGAAAAAGGCCATCGTGATTCGGTTCGATCATCTCGTTCGAGAGTGTACTCGATAACGTTGCGGGAAAGCCGTGACAAATGTGCTCGTCCCGCGATGCTTTCGAGAGGTAGCAACGTACAAATTCGAAATTCGAAATTCGAAATTCGCAATTGCCGAGCTTGACATTATTCGCTGGTTTTGTTTTTGCAAATTCGAAGAAGCTGCAAATCTTTGAAAACCTACATACGCATGTAGGTATGCGATGCACGTGTACTTACTGAAATGTTGCGGAGTCACCGTGTAAGACGAATAACAACAAGGTGTACGAACAAATCACACGTTTTCCACTTACCTGAAACAAAAAAGATAAACGATTATTATTATATCTCGCATTATGGAGTTTCAAAAAAAAAAAAAAAATAATTTTTAATCTATTCAATTATTTGCAAATCGATCGCTTAAATTTCATTGAATTAGGATTGCGCGATGGCGCGGCTGCTAGATAAACGTTTGCTGCGAACTTTCCGCGTAATTTGCTTCCCGCTTCGGATATAACGAGCCTGTCGATACCAGAACCACAAAACAACCGCGACGCAAGACTGTGCGAGAAAGAAATCAGGGCGTGATTTATCGAATGGATCACCGAGTCCGAGAAACTATAGTACATGTGTGAAAATGTGTCAACTTAGTGAAGACACGGTAGCCAATGATGGAGAAACAAGCTTCGGGCAAGGTGAAAAAGAATTCGATCGATAGAGTAGAGCACGTACGAAAACACGCATTCATCGAAAGAAGTTAATAAGCCTGCCTCTGACCTTCTCGAGGAAAATACCCGACGACCGTGAAGCTTCCGCGAGAGGATTTTCCAACGGAAGACCGGATATAACGACGTATTACGGCCTACGCAGCCTCGACGTACCACGTACATACGTACATACGTGCATGTATACGTATCGCGACGAAGCGTGTTGCAGTTGCAGACAACCTAAGCCCGCGCACGGGAGAGAAGGGTGCGCAGAGATGGATTCCTGCGGGATGCAGATGGCGGACACGTGCCCTGCCTTCGATATTAGGACTCGACTCGACTCGACTCGACTCGGAAACCTTTTCGGATTTTCCTCGGCCGAAAAATGGCCGACGTCGACCAAAGAGAGAGGATCTTTTCTTTCATCGAGCATTTTTTTTTCTCTCACCAGCGCAGCCGAGCCGCGCGTAATAGGATCGGACGACGAGTCTACTCTACTGAAAGTCGGCTTAGCGATCCCCCGCACCGCCGCTCATGGAAGAAACGCGTAAGAAACCAGGCAGAAGCGTCTTGGCCCGCTGCGCTGCTTCTGTGTATGCTTATATTTATCTATCCGTGTCTATGTACATGTACCCACGTAACTATGTACTTGTATGCATACATAGGTGCAGCTTCGCGGAGACGCGCAAGTTTCGACGTGGACCTATATATTCGGCACAAAGGGTGCCTAGAGTTAACGGTCAAACTTTCGAAACGAATAGCATGTTTGGACACTTTCCTTCTAGGTCGGAGCAACTTTTCTACGCTTAGAGTCAATCGGAGGAACTTTTTAATCGATTGGCTACCGTACCAACAATTTCAAAAGTTACACGGACCGAAAACCCGTACATCAAAATTTTTCGGGCACTCTTAATTCATAATGTTTTCAGCGTTTCGGGCACGTTGACAACGGCTACCAGAATTCCCGGTTTTTCTTTCGAATCGGTGGCAAAAAGCGTGTTCGTAGCCAATAAATCGAGGCATTAAACGTTGAAACTACCACTAATTTAGAGACTACTAAGAGGGGGCTTCGGGTAACCGTGGGCCAAGGTACGCCAGTTCAAGACCACATTTTTTCTTTTTCCTTTTTTCTTTTATCGAGAGAACGGAAGGCAAAAGCGACATCGTGAAAAGCGGCTTTGTGAGTCCGTGCTGGCGCGAGGGGTTCCCAGTTTTCTAAAGGCACTCGACGAGCACTCGATGCTGCCACGACTACGCCAAGGAGCGTCTAGCTCGAAGATAAGCCTCGAAATCCCCCCTCGTTCGTCCATTTTTCCTATCGATTTATCCTGGATATGTTTTCGATGAAACTTTAAATTTACCAACCAACTACGTACGCTTTAGAAAGAGAGAGAAAGAGAGAGAGAGAGAGATAGAGATAGAGATAGAGATAGAGATAGAGATAGAGATAGAGATAGAGATAGAGATAGAGATAGAGATAGAGATAGAGATAGAGATAGAGAGATAGAGAGATAGAGATAGAGATAGAGATAGAGATAGAGATAGAGATAGAGATAGAGATAGAGATAGAGATAGAGATAGAGAGATAGAGATAGAGATAGAGATAGAGATAGAGATAGAGATAGAGATAGAGATAGAGATAGAGATAGAGATAGAGATAGAGATAGAGATAGAGATAGAGATAGAGATAGAGAGATAGAGATAGAGATAGAGATAGAGATAGAGATAGAGATAGAGATAGAGATAGAGATAGAGATAGAGATAGAGATAGAGATAGAGATAGAGATAGAGAGATAGAGATAGAGATAGAGATAGAGATAGAGATAGAGATAGAGATAGAGATAGAGATAGAGATAGAGAGATAGAGATAGAGATAGAGATAGAGATAGAGATAGAGATAGAGATAGAGATAGAGAGATAGAGATAGAGATAGAGATAGAGATAGAGATAGAGATAGAGATAGAGATAGAGATAGAGATAGAGATAGAGATAGAGATAGAGATAGAGATAGAGATAGAGATAGAGATAGAGATAGAGATAGAGATAGAGATAGAGATAGAGATAGAGATAGAGATAGAGATAGAGATAGAGATAGAGATAGAGATAGAGATAGAGATAGAGATAGAGATAGAGATAGAGATAGAGATAGAGATAGAGATAGAGATAGAGATAGAGATAGAGATAGAGATAGAGATAGAGATAGAGATAGAGATAGAGATAGAGATAGAGATAGAGATAGAGATAGAGATAGAGATAGAGATAGAGATAGAGATAGAGATAGAGATAGAGATAGAGATAGAGATAGAGATAGAGATAGAGATAGAGATAGAGATAGAGATAGAGATAGAGATAGAGATAGAGATAGAGATAGAGATAGAGATAGAGATAGAGATAGAGATAGAGATAGAGATAGAGATAGAGATAGAGATAGAGATAGAGATAGAGATAGAGATAGAGATAGAGATAGAGATAGAGATAGAGATAGAGATAGAGATAGAGATAGAGATAGAGATAGAGATAGAGATAGAGATAGAGATAGAGATAGAGATAGAGATAGAGATAGAGATAGAGATAGAGATAGAGATAGAGATAGAGATAGAGATAGAGATAGAGATAGAGATAGAGATAGAGATAGAGATAGAGATAGAGATAGAGATAGAGATAGAGATAGAGATAGAGATAGAGATAGAGATAGAGATAGAGATAGAGATAGAGATAGAGATAGAGATAGAGATAGAGATAGAGATAGAGATAGAGATAGAGATAGAGATAGAGATAGAGATAGAGATAGAGATAGAGATAGAGATAGAGATAGAGATAGAGATAGAGATAGAGATAGAGATAGAGATAGAGATAGAGATAGAGATAGAGATAGAGATAGAGATAGAGATAGAGATAGAGATAGAGATAGAGATAGAGATAGAGATAGAGATAGAGATAGAGATAGAGATAGAGATAGAGATAGAGATAGAGATAGAGATAGAGATAGAGATAGAGATAGAGATAGAGATAGAGATAGAGATAGAGATAGAGATAGAGATAGAGATAGAGATAGAGATAGAGATAGAGATAGAGATAGAGATAGAGATAGAGATAGAGATAGAGATAGAGATAGAGATAGAGATAGAGATAGAGATAGAGATAGAGATAGAGATAGAGATAGAGATAGAGATAGAGATAGAGATAGAGATAGAGATAGAGATAGAGATAGAGATAGAGATAGAGATAGAGATAGAGATAGAGATAGAGATAGAGATAGAGATAGAGATAGAGATAGAGATAGAGATAGAGATAGAGATAGAGATAGAGATAGAGATAGAGATAGAGATAGAGATAGAGATAGAGATAGAGATAGAGATAGAGATAGAGATAGAGATAGAGATAGAGATAGAGATAGAGATAGAGATAGAGATAGAGATAGAGATAGAGATAGAGATAGAGATAGAGATAGAGATAGAGATAGAGATAGAGATAGAGATAGAGATAGAGATAGAGATAGAGATAGAGATAGAGATAGAGATAGAGATAGAGATAGAGATAGAGATAGAGATAGAGATAGAGATAGAGATAGAGATAGAGATAGAGATAGAGATAGAGATAGAGATAGAGATAGAGATAGAGATAGAGATAGAGATAGAGATAGAGATAGAGATAGAGATAGAGATAGAGATAGAGATAGAGATAGAGATAGAGATAGAGATAGAGATAGAGATAGAGATAGAGATAGAGATAGAGATAGAGATAGAGATAGAGATAGAGATAGAGATAGAGATAGAGATAGAGATAGAGATAGAGATAGAGATAGAGATAGAGATAGAGATAGAGATAGAGATAGAGATAGAGATAGAGATAGAGATAGAGATAGAGATAGAGATAGAGATAGAGATAGAGATAGAGATAGAGATAGAGATAGAGATAGAGATAGAGATAGAGATAGAGATAGAGATAGAGATAGAGATAGAGATAGAGATAGAGATAGAGATAGAGATAGAGATAGAGATAGAGATAGAGATAGAGATAGAGATAGAGATAGAGATAGAGATAGAGATAGAGATAGAGATAGAGATAGAGATAGAGATAGAGATAGAGATAGAGATAGAGATAGAGATAGAGATAGAGATAGAGATAGAGATAGAGATAGAGATAGAGATAGAGATAGAGATAGAGATAGAGATAGAGATAGAGATAGAGATAGAGATAGAGATAGAGATAGAGATAGAGATAGAGATAGAGATAGAGATAGAGATAGAGATAGAGATAGAGATAGAGATAGAGATAGAGATAGAGATAGAGATAGAGATAGAGATAGAGATAGAGATAGAGATAGAGAGAGAGAGAGAGAGAGAGAGAGAGAGAGAGAGAGAGAGAGAGAGAGAGAGAGAGAGAGAGAGAGAGAGAGAGAGAGAGAGAGAGAGAGAGAGAGAGAGAGAGAGAGAGAGAGAGAGAGAGAGAGAGAGAGAGAGAGAGAGAGAGAGAGAGAGAGAGAGATAGAGAGCTTTAGATCGTCTCTGATCCATAAATTCGTCCAAGTTTGCGTGGTGACCTCCCTGGGCAATCCGTGAAATAATACAACGCGTGGCTCGCAGATTTCTGCTTTACCAACGCGAAGTAAACGTTCGATCTCTGTGATCGTTCGTGGATGCCGTCCGTGCCTTCTTTACCGATTTACCGACAGACAGTTTGTCAAGACGAGAAGAGCTCAATGGTTGCGCAGATTGTCGCGAAAATTTCGCAATAAAAATCGCGCAAAACAGACAAAAACATTAAATACTTTCGGTCAATTGGTTAAGGAGTTATTATATCATAGTTGCAAATAAGAGAAAATTTGGATAAACAAACATTTTTATTCGTTCCTAAATACAATATTTGAGCGTATTGTTGACGAATAGTTTTAATGGTCGCGCAGTGGTTCCTCCAGTTTATTTCGTTTGTCTTTTCCAAAACGGAAAAGAGAACAGGCCCCCTCTTCCGTGGCGACTAGTTCCAGTTCCGGTTTCAGTTCCAGGTCCAGTTTCAGTTTCACCGTTGAGTGTCCCAGGCAGACATTCCAGGTCCGACATACCTCTCAAACGAGGAAACCTCTAGCCGAGTTAAATGACAAACCGACTTTACGCGCAAAACACGATCCACCAAAATTGAGGGTCCTCCAACCGATGACGACGCGTGGGAAGAGGTGTTGCCGTTGCCGTTGCCGTTGCCGATCCGATCGAAGCTGCTAGGGATTGCTGTCCTTGGATCGGCTGTATCGTTGCTAGGGCATTCAAGGCTTCTGGGCAATAACGGTACAATAATTATTACACCGACCAACACCAATTTTGCGTTTCCATTTTGAAGACGTGTAATCGCGTCAAAATTTTGCGGGAGACATTTAAGAGGTTACATACCGTCGTTTCCCTCGTTAGAGTGTCAACGTCGAACCGACCGTCCTGCCACCGACCGACAGCGGGTTAACGAACAACCGGACTGTCGTCGCTTCGAACTCGCAAGAATTCGTTTGGTCGACTTCAGAGACGGCCATGGATCGATTCTTTCGCGTAAATGGCGCCGATCGAAGGTTGAAAATAACTTTATGACCTATTTCGAAGACGTTCGGATGAGATACTTGGACTTTCGCAGGTGATCGCGCGTGTTAATCGAGCAGAGGCGACGGATCGTGCCGGATAAGAACGCGTCGCGAATTCCACGAGTCAACAGCAACGATAACAGCATCGGGTACTGGATACCAGGTACCACAGCCCGTGTGGTCCAATGGTCCGATTCCAGCGCAACGGTCCTGTTTGCGGTAAATGCCGTTGCAGCCGCCGCGCCGACCCGAAGAGGAGCTGTTGCATCGAGATTGTATGCGTTGTCGTGCGCGCACCAGGCCAAGAAAACGTAACAAGTCGGCGCGGCGCGGCTACTTTCTAGCCTGCGGCCTGCGGCCTGCTGGCGCTGCGCTGGCACGATACACACGACGACTCGTTTCTTCGGACCCACGCGAACACAGGTCAGCCATCGAGGAAACTTTCCTGAGCCGGATTACAGGTTCGAACTATCTTACGTGCTATC